>NC_058081.1:45715584-45928084 GCF_014858855.1 Bufo gargarizans | reverse complement strand
GCAGAGGGAAGATCCTTCAGCATTCCACTTATATGCCACACTCAGCGTTGATCGCAGCATATAAGGGGTTAATCACCCAGCATCAGCATTTACAGCGATACTGGTGGATACAGCAGGGGCCAGGCTGTCAGTCACATCGCCTGTGCCCGCCTGATCATCATGACTTAGTGGTAAATCAATGTGTGAATAGTCTTCCTGCTGTGAAGTACTAGTACATCAAGGGTCAATAAGGGGTTAAAGGGAACCTGTCACCGGGATTTTGTGTATAGAGCTGAGGACATGGGTTGCTAGGTGGCCGCTAGCACATCCGCAATATCCAGTCCCCTTAGCTCTGTGTGCTTTTATTGTGTAAAAAAATGGATTTGATACATATGCAAATTAACCTGACATGAGTCCTGTATGTGAGATGAGTCAGGGACAGGACTCCTCTCAGGTTAATTTGCATATGTATCAAATCGGTTTTTTTACACAATAAAAGCACACAGAGCTATGGGGACTGGATATTGCGGATGTGCTAGCGGCCATCTAGCAACCCATGTCCTCAGCTCTGTACACAAAATCCTGGTGACAGGTTCCCTTTAAGAGTGGTGTGAATTTCCTTCAAAAGAACAATAAGAAACTGCATTATAGAGTAGGAGTGCAGATATAGTGCATTACTTAGGCCTAGTTCACAGCTCCATCTGCCGAGTCTTGCAGGATTCGGCATTGCCAAAGTCTCTACTTGACCTCTGGTTCGGTGCTTTCTGGTATTGTTACATGCAACATTTTGTTTGTTTTTTGTCCGGCCGACAACTGGCATTTGTGCCGATCAGGAGAGCTGGATCTCCTTGACAGAGATGGTTTATAGTGACTCTTAGGGTCCATTCACACGTCTGTGTGTTTTTGCGGACCGCACATCGCCGGCACTGAATAGAAAATGCCTAATCTTGTCCGCAATTGAGGACAAGAATAGGACATGTTCTATTTTTCGGGAACGGAAATGCTGAAACTGAATGCACACTGAGTACTTTCCATTGTTTTTTGCGGACCCATTAAAGTGAATGGTTCCGCATACAGTCCACAAAAAGACTGGAACGGAAGTGGAAAGAAAATACGTTTGTGTGCATGAGCCCTTACCCTGAAGTGCTCCTTGTATGTCTGCATAGACATTGCTCTTTGCTCACATTCTCAGATCCATCTTTACACGAGGCACTGTGCAGATCAGATGTCAAGAAGACCAAACCAGCCCAATGCACCACGAAGCTGTCCGGGGAGTGTCCCAGACCAAGAACGTTCAATAGAAACCAGCAGTAATGTGACTACAACTCTGCACTATAAACTAGGCTAAGGGTCCATTCACACGTCCGCAACTTTGTTCCGCATTTTTGCGGACCCATTCATTTCTATGGGGCTGCCCGGATCCGGAATTGTTGACATGTGAATGGACCCTTAGCCTGGTTTATAGTGCAGAGTTGTAGTCACATTCCTGCTGTTTTCTATTGAACGTTCTTGGTCTGGGACACTCCCGGGACCGCTTCGAGGTGCATTGGGCTGGTTTGGTCTTCTTGACATCTGATCTGCACAGTGCCTCGTGTAAAGATGGATCTGAGAATGTGAGCAAAGAGCAATGTCTATGCAGACATACAAGGAGCACTTCAGGGTAAGGGCTCATGCACACAAACGTATTTTCTTTCCACTTCCGTTCCAGTCTTTTTGTGGACTGTATGCGGAACCATTCACTTTAATGGGTCCGCAAAAAACAACGGAAAGTACTCAGTGTGCATTCAGTTTCAGTATTAGCCTTCCTCAAAAAGATATTGCATGTCTTATTATTGTCTGCAAATCCCGGTCCAAGGCCCCATTCAAGTCAATGGGTCTGCAAAAAATACAGAACGCACAAGGAACACATCTGTATTTTGCGGATCCGTACTGTAGAAATGCTATGCCCAGCCCATATTGCTCATGTGTTTGGTGATTTAATAAGTTACTGTTTTCGGTCTGCAAAAAATGGATCTCATATGGAAACCATACGGATATGTCTTGTGGAATAACGGAAGAGGACTTGGGCTACTTTCACACTTGCGTTCAGAGCGGATCCGCCTGAGACGGATCCGCTCATATAATGCAGACGGTGGATCCGTTCAGAACGGATCCGTCTGCATTATATTGGAAAGAAAATGTCTAAGTGTGAAAGTAGCCTGAGCGGATCCGTCCAGACTTTACATTGAAAGTCAATGGGGGACGGATCCATTTGAAGATTGAGCCATATTGTGTCATCTTCAAACGGATCCGTCCCCATTGACTTACATTGTAAGTCTGGATGGATCCGCTTGCCTCCGCACGGCCAGGCGGACACCCGAACGCTGCAAGCAGCGTTCAGGTGTCCGCCTGCTGAGCGGAGGACAGACTGTGCCAGACTGATGCATTCTGAGCGGATCCGCATCCACTCAGAATGCATTAGGGCTGGACGGATGCGTTCGGGGCCGCTTGTGAGAGCCTTCAAACGGAGCTCACAAGCGGACACCCGAACGCTAGTGTGAAAGTAGCCTAAAATCAGAGAAGAGAAAAAAAACTGATACGGAATAGCGGATCCGTGAAAAACAGACCGCAAAACAACGGTCGTGTGCATGAGTCCCATGACTGATCCTGTAATATGCCTAGAGCAGCCATAAATGCAAAAGACTAAGGAAAATTGGAGCCACGTGTTAGGCTCTGTAAGCATCTGTGTTGTGGTGCTGTGCCGGATCCACTGCACAATGGAGACCCCATTGATGAGGAATATATAATATGGTTCCTACCCCGCCCAGCCCTTCGTCTGCAGTTCAATTATGTTGTGCCTGGTAGGTAGTTTCAACGCTAAGTGGTGCAGTAGTACAGCGCTGTGATGGGGCAGGCTCAGAAACTGCATTGTACATCTAGCCCCTGCGCTCGCTGCTGGATCTAAGGGTTTAGAGAGGGGGGGGCTCCCTCTCATCCCATTAGTGATCATAAGGGGGCCGAGGGGTTACTATGGCAGCCAGGGGATAACAATATCCTTTTGGCCACCCACGTACCAATGCCAAAGGCAGAGTGAGTAGGCATAATTTTAGTTTTTTACAGAGAAAAAAATATATATATTGTGATCTCTCCGACCCGTACAATAATATCACTTTTTCTGCATCATGAACAACGTAGAAAACTGAAATCCCAGAATTGCTGTTTTTGTGTTTATTCCACTTTCCAATGAACACATTAAAATCGATCTTAGTCATATATATGCACCTCAAAATGGCACAGAGGAAAACTACAACCGGCGTGTACGACCTCCAGCAATGTGTCCCAGCATCCTCAGTCTGTCTAGACCAGGGATGGGCAAACTGCGGCTCTCCAGCTGTTGTAAAAACTACAACTCCCAGTATGGCTACAGCAGGGCATGATGGGATTTGTAGTTTTACAACAGCTGGAGAGCCGCAGTTTGCCCATATCTGGTCTAGTCACACAACAAACTGTCCAGTCAGACTTGGGGGGGGGGGGGGGGGGGGGGGAGCTTAAAGGGCGATTCCAGTAACTTCAGCCCTAGACCAACAGGAGCAGTGGGAAAACCTGACAAGTCATGTATGCCCTTGACAAGATTACCCAATGAGGGTCAACACGGTTAATGGCATAATGTGTCCTTCGTTTGCAAGGGACTTGTGCCCATGTTCACTGCAGGGAGGGCCAAATGCCATGTCCACTTACCAGACTTGGCTATACACGGTGGTCTGTGCATACAACACTATGGGGGAGATTTATCAAACTGGTGTAAAGTAGAACTGGCTTAGTTGCCCATAGCAACCAGATTCCACCTTTCAGTTTTTCACAGCTCCTTTGGAAAATGAAAGGTGGAATCTGATTGGTTGCTATGGGCAACTAGGCCCTTCTACTTTACACCAGTTTGATAAATCTCACAGTATGTCCAGTCCCTGCGGTCTGTAGCGTGCATGTGCTGGCGTTCTAACGCACATCGGCACATCAGGCTTTTGTTCACTGATTGAACAAAAAAAAAAATTTGAATGAAATGTATAAGGCTACTTTCACACTGGCGTTTTGGTTTCCATTTGTGAGATCTGTTCAGGGCTCTCACAAGCGGTCCAAAACGGATCAGTTTTGCCCTAAAACTGAGCCAAGCGTCAGTGAAAGTCTGACACAATAGAAAACTGATCCGTCCTCCATTTGACTTTCAATGTTCACGATGGATCCGTCTTGGCTATGTTAAAGATAATACAAACTGATCCGTTCTGAACGGATGCATGCGGTTGTATCATCCGAACGGATCCGTCTGTGCAGATCCATGACGGATCCGCACCAAAGGAGAGTGTGAAAGTGGCATAATGTAAAAATGAGCCCCATACAACATTGTTGATTGAAATAAAAAAAAATTGTCACATGGAAATAAGTTCTGGACGGTGCCTCTAAGGGGTTTATTTATGTTTTTCTCAGGCTACATACAGAAAATCAAATCTGGAGAGGAGGACTTTGAAGCCCTGGCCTCACAGTTTAGTGACTGCAGTTCTGCTAAGGCCGGAGGAGACTTGGGAAGTTTTGGGAGAGGTAAGTTGACTTATTTTATTTTTAATCGGGTTACATCCAAAAGGATTATCCCCCGTCTCAAGCAATCACATCACTCTAGGATATACCGTTACTTTGTGATTAGTGAGGGTCTGACTGCTGGGATCACCACTGGTTGCATTTTCCAAAACCACAGTAAATAAATGCACTTGCATGTCCTTTCTCTTGTTCTGTGGTAATCGCGCAGTTCTGTCAGCATTAAAGGGGGTTCTCCTCTTCCCATACTGATGACCTATCTTCAGGGTAGGTCATCAATGTCTGGCTAGGGTACGACTGCCGGCACTCCCACCGGTCAGCTGTTTGAAGGGATTGCAGCGCTTACTTTAATGGGAAGGAGTTGTGGTTACACTTTGTCCTAGTCAACTGAATAGGACGTAGGAGCTGTTATGACATCTGCTCAGTAGGGATCGGCCGATTATCGGTTTTAGCGATTATTATCGGCCGATGATTAAGGATTTTGACCGTTATCGGTATCCGCATCTATTTTGCCGATATTCCGATAACGTATGGGGAACAAGGATCGCGATGCTCTCAGCGCTCTCCGTGTTCCCTCAGCAGCACAGGGGAGAAGGAAGCAGTGTCTCCCTCCCTGTGTTGCCGCTGCCGCCAATGAGAGGAGAGAAGACAAGCGGAGGGGAGGGGCTGTGGCCACTGCGTCACCAATGATAACTCATTCATTCAAATTGAACAGGAGGCGGGAGCTGGCTGCAGAATCACATAGCCGGCTCCCGACCTCTATGAGCAATAGCTGCAATCTGCGGTAGTTAACCCCTCAGGTGCCGCGGATCGCAGCTACCGCTCATAGAGGTCGGGAGCCAGCTATGTGATTCTGCAGCTCCCGCCTCCTGTATGTGAATAAATGAGAGATTTATCTTCATGGGTGGCGCAGTGCGCCCCCCCCCCCCAGTATTAATCATTAGTGGCAGTGGCCACAGGGTCCCATCCTCCGATTAGAGCCCCAGCAGTGTAATCCTGGGGCTCCGATCGGTTGCCATGGCAGCCAGGACGCTACTGAAGCCCTGGCTGCCATGGTAAGCTCCATGCTGCTGTGTGTACAGAGCAGCAGGGACAGTGTGCTAGAGCTCTCAGGCTGACTAGGACAGGGGTTCTAGTCCCTAAGGGGGCTAAAAGTTAGTAAAAAAAACAAACACCAAAATATAAATGAAAGATTTACAAAAAGAAATATTCATTTTCAGCAGATTTGTGTAGGAATTTTATTTTTTTCAAAAATGAAAATTCGCAGAATATCGGTATAAATTATCGGCTATCAGCCTGAAAGTTCACAAATTTATTGGTATCGTTATCGGCCTTAAAAAAAAAAAAAAAAAATCTATCGGTCGATCCCGACTGCTCGCCGCTGCAATTTCGAGCTCACATGTGGTCTCTTCAAATAGCTGATCGGAGGAGGGTGCCAGGAGTCGGAACCCCTCCAATATGATATTGCTGACCTATCCTGAGCATAGGTCATCAATATCTGAAACCGGACAACCCCTTAACACCCATTTAAATCCCCTGTAAACATTCCCCCCGCACAGAGTAAGAGACAAATGTATGATCAGTACCCATAAGATGTATCCCTGTATATCCAAAAAACACCACATGTAATATATATGTATATGTATATGTATATATATATATATATATATATATATATATATATATATATATATATATGTATATATATATATGTGAACCACTGGTATAACAAATCTATATTTGGTTAGATACCCACCGATATCAATATATGGAATGTTGTTTTCCAAAACAGAATATCAGTCTCTACATGAATAGTGATGACTAGTAGTGAATACATAGTA
The DNA here is from genome assembly GCF_014858855.1 of Bufo gargarizans. Lineage (NCBI taxonomy): Eukaryota > Metazoa > Chordata > Amphibia > Anura > Bufonidae > Bufo > Bufo gargarizans. The sequence goes on along the minus strand of NC_058081.1, from coordinate 45,921,701 downwards.
AATAGCCAGTGCTACATTCATAGAAGGTTGCCATCCATACTGAGGTAATGTTGTTAAGCCCACATGGACCACAAATGTGTATAATACTGTGCCCCCGACTAGAAAATCAGCCGAAACATGAATTCATTAATATTAGTAAGTAAAAGCTGCAGTTTGCTTTCTGTCCTGGGATGTGGAGCAAGACCCACTCTGACACAATAAAAAACGGATCCGTCCCCTATTGACTTTTAATAGAGTTCATGACGGATCCGTCTTGGCAATGTTAAAGATAATACAAATGGATCCGTTCATAACAGATGCAGACGGTTGTATCAGTAACGGAAGCGTTTTTGCTGAACCCTGCCGGATCCAGCAAAGACGCTAGCGTGAAAGTAGCCTGACGGCTATCTCTGTATACACACTTACACAGGGAATATTATTTTCTATCACTTTATTTTTGCATGTAATATGTTTTGTAACCACTAGAAGTCACTATCGCCCTCCCATTATGTAATAAAGATGTCCAAACATTTTCTTTCCAGCACTCCCATCTTGCATGTATTATATTTTGTGACCACTAGAGGTCTCCCTCCTCACATTTTCCAATTTTTTTTCAGCACGTTTTTTGTCACAGTATATTTTATAACCACTAGAAGTCGCCCTTCAGTTATCGAAGCACTTCTAATTTTACACGTAGCCTGTTTTGTAACCACTAGAGGTCACTCTCACCCCCCTCTCCCTTCCCTAGCATTTTTTTCCTAGCTTTGTTCTGCATTCATGAAATGACAGATGAAGAGAATGTAGCAGTTGTGTAAAGACGTTCATTATGGTTATACATGTATATCTATGTCACAGGCCTGATGGCTGCCCTGGAAGACTGACCGTTGTGTTCACTCTTTGTCCTGCAGGTGACATGCAGAAAGCCTTTGAAGAAGCTTCTTTCGCTCTGCGGCCCGGAGAGATGAGTGGCCCGGTTTTCACAGATTCTGGCATCCACATTATACTTCGCACTGAGTGAATCCCGTATTTGCAGGGGGGAAATCCCAGCCTTTAGTAGAAGGGATCTGGGGATTTGGAGAGATGATGATGATCTTGGATGCAGAGACGGACCGGTGGGAAGGGATATAGTCTAGGCTTTCAAATACCTTGGGGCTCTTGTTAACATTGTGGAGGATTTCAGAGGATCATATTTCTCAGCGTTACATGTAATGGGTCTGAGCGCTTCTGGGCAGCCTAGCGTCAGTGTTGAACATTTCAATTTACAGCAAGGGATCTGCATGAAGGGTTGGGGCTAGGTCTTAAGTCATGGCCCACATACACACTCCTCCACGTGGTAGACGACTAGTAAGATTGACTGAATGTACTGATGTTTTATAACCTTTCCAGCATAAATGCGTAGCTTAAGATCTTGCATGCCGGGTGCCCACGGCATCTGCATTTACCCCACTGAATAAAGAAGCAGCACCTGGGATTTAATGGATTAGGTCATTCATTTCTGGAGGTCTGTGCGCCTTCCAAATGGGAATGCCTTTTAAATATTGCATGTTATTTCCGTGTTAAAGCAAGCCATTCCATTAAAGGGCTTCAGTCATCTACTCACCATGGGATAGGCAATTTTCTTGACTGTTTGCAGGGGGCTTTGTGATATGGTCTTCTTCAAAATGAATTAACTAGTGGGATAAGGCCAACACATGGTCGGCTAATGCATTTATAGATAAGATTGCATCAGGTTGGCCAGTATTAGAGTCCGCCATCTTTCCAGAAGCAGCGCCACTCTTGTCTACAGGCTGTGTTCGGTATTGCAGCTCATCACTATCGTGAATGGTTCTGAGCTGCAATATGAGACTGCGCCTGCTGATGGGAGCCACGCTGCTTCTGAAAATATAGAGCTGTTTTTAATCCCGAGGAACCCCTTCTTATTAAAGGGGTTGTACTATTTTGCTGTTTCTAAAGTGAGATGGGACTTAAGAGCTGACCACCAGGTGGCCAAGAAACAGAAGAGCCGGCCGGTGCTGCGTCAGGAAATCCTGCCATGTGTATTTTTTTTTCCTGTTAAGTATATTGAATCTCCTTTCTCTGTGCACTAATCACTTAACTCTCCCTGACCAGCAATGGGACTAGGGAGAGGTGAAGGGTAGTGAATCAGTTAAGGCACCTTACTTCCATTATGTCTTCACCCATGTGATCAAAGAAAAGGGACATTTCTACTGGAGGGCTGTGATGCGTTACTAGTGAACACACATTTCTGTTACTTGTTTTACCTGTAAAAACTGTGCGGCCAACTACAAAACTGCAGCAAATAAGTATCAAATGTAAATTTTTATTTTTTTATGTGGCTGTGAACAGCACCCTAAAGGGTTTCATATTTATTTATTTTTTCTTTTAATATTTTTTTTTAATGTAACCCTCATACTCACCCGTTCCTTGCCTCTTGGTTCTGCCTTCATGGGACTTCTGGTCCCTCATATGTCACCTTCCTGCAGGGATGGTTTCAAGCGAAGACCTGCAAAACTGAGTGCGAGGATCAGGTAAGGCTTCGTTCAGAGATCTGGCAGCCTGCCGATCTCGCTGTATCCCCATTGACTACACAACATTTGCACTTGATCTCCAAAACGGAAGTATGAATTCAGCCTGGCTGTGCCAATACTGCAACACTGCCAGGGTCCAGCTAGGCTGCCACTGGATTTTTTTACATGTTTTACCAGTACAGTGGTCTACAGCAGGAGATTTTATTTTCTCCCCATTTTGTCATTGCCCTGTTTGTCCAGGCTGAAGAAATGGAATAGAGAGGTCATTCCAGTTTTCTAGCAAATCCTCTACCTCCATTTAATGAGCTTGAGTCATCAGAAAATGATCTGTTCTTTAAAATAATATTTTTTATATTAAGCGGTTTTAAAGACTGTTTGGTTGTTTTTTGCTTATTTGTCACTATATTAAAAATAAAACCTAAAATCCTTCAGTTTTCACACTTGCCACTAAGCCTAGTAATAAGTGCCACTTCTTTGTCTGATCAGATTCTGTTTCTGCAGTTATCTGCTTATCACAGGTAGGATTGCAATTGGATATCACCTATATATGAGAACACATGATCCACCATTCACAATAGGTGATATCGCAGCTTATCTTCTCCTTCCTGACCTCTGCACAGGTCACAGAGCATGCCTAGAAGTCAGAGGTCCCCTCCTGTCTATGGCCCATGGGGGCTGCTGTGAAGCACATCTCTAAATGCTGTTAAGAACATCTCGGGCAAGATGAATGCCCCCGTAATCAGGAAATAGAATAAAAAAAATCTGCGATCACAAAATGAAAACAGATTAGAATAAAAGGATATGCCACTATCTGGTTAACTGTCATAAAAAAAATTCTGTGACACATTCCTATTTAGGCCTGTTTCACACGGGTGTCGCGTGTGAGGGCCGGGTAGGATGCGGGTGCGCCGCGAGTGGGGTAAGTTTTGTATGCGATTGCATTGCGTTCTTCAGTTTTTTGTTTGTTTGTTTTTTACCCGGACTTTACTGAAGTTTGGGTTAGGTGTTATGTAGGTTTTAATATTTTCCCTTATAACATGGTTATAAGGGAAAATAATAGCATTCTTAAAACAGAATGCTAAGTAAATTATGGATGGAGGGGTTAAAAAAAATAAAAGGAAAAAAATGTAACTCTCCTCATCCACTTGTTCGCACTGCCTGGCTCGTCTTTCTTCTTTGAGGACCTTGGAGGAAAAGGACCTTTTGGTGACGTCACTGCGCTCATCACATGGTCCATCACCATTTTTGTTTTTCATATTTTTGTCCTGCTCACTGAAATGGATGCACATGCTCAGTTTCATTCTTCAGCTGCCTCCCTAGTTGTGATAGGCAGAGCATAGACACGCCCCTGTAGCCCTAGCAAAAAGGACACTCCCTTTGTGCTGCCAGACTGATGAATCTAGCGGAGCAATAAATGGGGAAATCTTTGGATCCATGTGAGGTACAGGGCTGGTTCTAGCTTTAGCAGATTGTCGTGTACTGTATGATGTCTGATTTTAATTTTTGACATTAGTCATGGGATAAGTCATCCGTATTTAATCGGTAGGGATCCCACTGAAGGGCTGTATGAAGAAGTTGTGGCATTCTGGTGAGCACCGAGGCCTCCCCTCGGCTTGCCAAGCACAGCACCATACACTGTATATTGGCTGTGCTTGGTGGTGTAGCTTGGCCCTATTCACTTGAATGGGGCTGAGCGACACCTAGGCCATGGGACCAAGGTACGTGACATCACTGGTCTATGAAGAGGCCGTGGTTCTCAAATGCCTCAGTCTCTTCTTTCAACTGATCGGTGGGGGGTGCTGGGTGTTGGACCCCCGTGTGCAGATACTGATGACCTATCTTGATGATAGGTGATCAGTGTTAAAACACTCAGACCCTTTTAATAAGGGTGACTATGATCTCGTCACCCCATGATGTTATCAGGTCTTCTACTGTGACCCATCCATAATTGGATTTGCTCCATGTATTAGCAGGACTTTGTGTAAAAGGCGTTCCTTTTTTTTCGGGGGATGAAATCTGAGACCATAGCACGGAAATTGGGACATTCTGGTTTTATAATGCCTCTAAAACGACAGCATTGCTTCGAGCAACATGTGAAAAAAAAAAGTGGCTTCATTTCTTCTCCTCCTTTCCTATTTAATGCATTCTCCATAGGCTGATTTGTAATCGGATGCAAAGACATGGCCGGCGTCCCTGCTGTGTTTTAGATGACTCCAGTCTGTGCACATGGATTCACTGTATTAGCTTATTCATGAAGCCGCACTGGAAAGCAGAATTTTTTATTTTTTCAGGTCACAAACTGAAATCTGAGGATCGGTGCCTGAGGTTGAGTTCTTGCTGTGGCGATACTCCTTTTATTGTGCAGCTTGAAAAATAATCCTTGGCTTGTGACCAGACTCTTTTCACAACGTGAGTTAAGAGTTGTCTGGTTCCAGGAGAAAACCTGACAACCTTGGGACTCGGCCTGCAATAAAGAACTGATTCGTTATTGCCTGGCTGATCCAGCTCTGGGTCTCCCACCTGGGCTATGTTTACCTGGCTGCAGCAGTGACATCACTTCAAGATGTGACCACTGCAGCTAATCAGTTGGATCTTTGGTGAACCGCTGAGGCCAGTGACGTGGTTGTTGTGATGTGACCGCTTCTGCCAGATAAACATAGACTGGAATGGCAGCACTGAATCTGATCGGTACTTACCTGGCAGTTCTTTATTGCAGGTTGATGCTCAGATGCTTTCTGAAACTAGATACCCCCTTTAATACATAGACATTGCTCACCATTGTCTCACCAAATCTGTCAGTGTAAACATGCCCACTTGAGGTTGGGTTTATATCACTATATTTCGTGATCATATATCTTTCCAAAAATTAGCAGAGGAAAGTAGGAAAACGGTTCCCACAGAATGGAAATGCTTCTGATCTTCTACTGCGGTTACAGTAACTGCAAAATGGATGAGATTTTGAGAGGGCTCATCCACAATCTGCCAGAATGCCTGATGTAATATCTGCCTGGAAACTGACCTGCAGTGCAGACTTTAAATCCACAGCTTGTCGCTTTATGCTGCGAATTACATGGATTTCACGCTTTGCAATGCATGTAAGTCGTGCAGGTTTTGCCACAGATCTTCTATATCCACTCCATTCTTTCACTACAATTTACATTTCGTCAAACGGGTGGCATTTGTCTACGTTCTCGTCTAGAAATGCATATGGACCACGGACCACATATTTGATCATGTGACCACCAAAAAATGTTGGACCGTATCATAGAGGTGGGAAAAGTAAATATTCCGATTCTCTTTAATTTAGTTTGGGTGGTGGGGAATAGTGTCTTGCTCATGTTATTGTAGCCCATAGTTTTAACAGTAATACAATGCCTATGGGGCCATTAAAGAGGTCCAGCGGGATTTATTTTTTATTATGTGTATATATGTATATACACATAGTGGGTTAAAAAAAAAAAAAGCATTGCCTCCAGGCCCCCCACTGCTGACCATTTCATTGCTTTCTGAGTATCTGATGGAGTCTGTTTCCTGTCCCAGCTCAACAGATAAAAAGGGCAGGAAATACTTGCTCAATTAGTGGCCACAGTGGTGACCCTCTTCAGCCGGTGTGTCTGCATGTGGTGCGGGACCGCCATTCTTGTGATTAGTGGTAAGACCCCTACCGCTCTAAAAGTTGTTCCCTATCCTTTTGATAGGTGATAATTTAATATAAGCAGAATACCCCTTGAAGAGAGGTCTGGCTGGCTTCAGTTTCACCATATTAATTTGATATCCATGGTAGGTTCAGGTTCATCATAACTATGTCCCAGGGTCAATTATGATCTGGTTTTGTTTCCCCCCCATATTGACTTGAATGGATTAGCCAGTGTAGCATGCCGCGTCGTTCTAGCCATCAGAGATCAGCAAAAATCCAATGGAAAAGAATTAAGAAGTGTGATCAGAGCCATCGTGGAGGAACCAGCTGACCGTAATTTTATGTCTATAACTAGACTTAGTTGACCTAGCACAGATCCCCTGTTACTACGACTGTTAGTATGGTAAAACAAGGAGTGGATTCAAAAAGGAAATGTAGAATCTGGTCTCCAGCTTAAAGGATAACTGTCATATTTTTTTTATTGGCCAGTTTATTAAAGATAGGCATGTATACCTGAGTTAGTCTGTCAATAATTGTCAAAAGATCTGTAATTGCCTTATAATGGCTTTCATTAATGCCCTCTGTCCCTTTCCACTGCTCCCTTAAGACCGCTGCTATGGCTCATCTGTCTCCGGCTAGGAAGACAGAGGGGCGGTCCTTCACACTGCATGCCTGCATTAGGCTTCAGAGTGAGGAGGCGTGTCTCTCAGTAATCCAATCTGATTGGCTGGCAGGAAGCTACTGGCTACAGCAAGTTTGTATGTGACCAGAGGGAATGCAGTTTTGGCCTCAGAGAACTGGCATAGGAGCCATCTTGAGAAGATCCTCGTAATGTAGTATTCAAAACAACCGTAACTAAGGGAAAAACGCAAGGAAAACAGTGGTAAGTGAAGAAACTAAAGATTGATTTATGCATAATGCTGCTGCAGCAGTAACATATGCTAAAAAAAATGTTTTTTTAAAAATGAAAATATAACAGTTATCCTTTAGATTTACACTTTCAGGTTTTGTGGCGCATCTTTTAAAACCAGGAGTTGATTGAAACAGTATGACTGACGGTCGGACTGGCAACTAAAAGTGGCCCCATGTTGCAGGCAGGTCTAAATTGACAGAAAGCAGGGCAACTTAATTAGGCATGAACAACAGAAGTAGGTAGGGCCAGCAATACCATAGTACAGAACAACATACCAGCCCAGCTGAACCAAATACCACAGTACAGCACAAAATACTGCCACCTGCACCACAGTATTCAACTGTATCATTGTCCTGAGGACCTCAATACAGTTGAATTCAGGAGGGCACCTGTAGCTGCTGGCCAGGTGCAGAAGAGAATCAGATAATCATGTGCCCGGCTAGCGGCCATGAGGAGGACTTGAGTGGTCCCCCTAGCCATCAGCCCACCGGGAAATTTCCCTGTAGGGTCTAGGACCAATCCGCCCGAGATGACTGAGCCTTTGCTTTACATGTGTTTCTTTTATGATGCATTGCTGGATTTGGTATCAAAAGCCACAATGCCACACCTGAACGTGTACTGCTTCTAGAGTCCATTGCTAATGGCGTGGTAGCAGTTATACACACTAGACAGATGGCAGTTACTTTCTCAATTTTTTATCTTCTGTCTTTACCGAACATAATATAGCTTGGGGTCACAAAACAGTGCTCGATAAAGGAATCTCTTCAGTGTTGGTAGATGTTTGTCACTTGAAACTAAGAGCACTTATCAATGGCAAGTTGGTTAATTTGCAAAGCTTTAGGGTCAACTGTGTTACTGTATAAGATTTTGTTCAAGTTCTTTTTGAAGGTTCAGTCAAAAAACATCAGAACTCTTCCAAGATGACAGTGCCCATTTGGAGGATCTGTCCTGGCGCTTGGTGAATAGAGCCTAAGAGCTGATGACTTTGTTCACTGATCCCTAACAGTCATTTCATGGAATGTCTAATATGTCAGTATAAGGGTTAATGGTGAGCCTACACATACCAACCTAGTCGGGAGATCTGTTATTACTTAGATTGAGGGCTCATACACAAGACTGTGATCTGCCGAGTGTCCTGGGCTGACCGTGATTCCCCAGACCCGAACTGACTGTCATAATAATTTCTGGTACAGTCAGTTCTCATCGGATTGTGGGGCTACTGCAGTGTATTCGCCTCATCATGGGAGTACACTTCAAAAGCCAGGGTGGCTGTATCATAAATTGTTATAATACGGTCAGTTTGGGTTCAGGAGAGCCACGGTCAGCCTATGAAATGATGCCAACAACACACTGGGTGTGTTTCCTGGGCCAAACAGTCGTGTGCATGAGCCCTGACACTGTGTTCAGTGTATGCAACTAAACCTGTACACAAACAAAAAGTGCCCCCTTCAGTTCAGCCATTAGACATGACTCTAGGGGTGTATGGCAAAGCCTATTGAGTTCTTCCAACATAAGATATGTGTGGCAATATATTTATTAAGCTACTTTTGTGTTATGGCTATTAATTGTTCAGCTGTGGTGTTCAACTATTTTTTCTCCCTACTGGTTTTGTTGAACTTTTATCACATTAAAAGTGCGGTATGTATACAGTAACCCCTGTATTGATGTATTTAATCAACTGCAGCGAATGAATGTTATATTGTCACTTCACAAAGGCAATGGTCAAACGTCATGAAAGTCTCTTAGAGGGGTGATAGAAGCACCACCACCAAACATGTCACTCTTGACCACAAGGGCGTAACTAGAATGGACTGATTCTCATAGCAAACCTTTAATTGCAGGGCAGGCCCACTGCATTTAACAGCACCAGACCCCAAAATGAATCCACACACTAGACCCCCATTATATCAGTCCAATAGAGAACAGCCTCTGCTGGCCCCCCTAGTTATTTCTCAAGGCCAGTGGCTGGAAACAAGTTTTTTTTAGCATGACCTCATGGCTGCAGACAAGTACAGTTGTGTTCAAAATAATAGCAGTGTGAATAAAGCTCAAAATCCTTCTAATAGCTTCTATTTCCATACACACAAATGCATTGGGATTACACTACACATTTTATTCCAAATCAAAACATGAAGAAAAATATATCAAATTTGTGTTGTCCCTCTAAAACAAATTGAAGAAAAGTGAATATTAGACTGTTCAGAAAAATAGCAGTGTTTGTATTCTTTACAAACTCCAACATTCAGTATATAAACTGAAAAATGTTTGAAGATTTTGCTTTCCTTTGAATCACTTCACTAATATTTAGTTGTATAACCGCTGTTTCTGAGAACTGCTGTACATTTGTGTTGCATGGAGTAAACCGACTTCTGGCCCCTGTGAACAGGTATTCCTGCCCAGGATGATTGGACTACATTCCACAGTTCGTCTCTAGTTCTTGGTTTTGCCTCAAACTGCATTTGTGATGTCAACCCACAAGTTTTCTATATAATTAGGATCTGGGGATTGGGCTGGCCACTCCATAACGTCAATCTTGTTGGTCTGGAACCAAGATGTTGCACGTTTAGGCTACTTTCACACTTGCGTTCGGTGCGGATCTGGTATCTGAACAGACTGATCCGCACCTGTAATGCAAATGCTTTAGACAGCTTTTTCAGATCTGAGTTTTCACATCATGAAAACTCAGATCCGACAGTATATTCTAACACAGAGACGTTCCCATGGTGATGGGGACGCTTCAAGTTAGGATATACTAAGAACTGTGTACATGACTGCCCCCTGCTGCCTGGCAGCACCTGATCTCTTGCAGGGGCTATGATACACACAATTAACCCCTCAGGTGCCCCCCCCCCTCCCTCCCCAGTATTAAATTCATTGGTGGCCAGTGCGCCCCCCCCCCTCCCTCCCCAGTATTAAATTCATTGGTGGCCAGTGCGCCCCTCCCTCCCCAGTATTAAATTCATTGGTGGCCAGTGCGGCCCCCCCTCCCTCTCTCCCCAGTATTAAATTCATTGGTGGCCAGTGCGGCCCTCCCCCCATCATTGGTGGCAGCGGAGAGTTCCGATCGGAGTCCCAGTTTAATCATTGGGGCTCCGATCGGTTACAATGGCAGCCAGAACGCTACTTGGCAATTTTAGAAGCATTATGCTTACTTGCGCTGTCTGTGGCCGGCCGGGCACTCCTCTTACTGGTAAGTGAAAGGTTTGTGCGGCGCATTGCTTATAGCACAGACCTTTCACTTACCAGTAGGAGGAGCGACCAGCTGGCCACAGACAGGGCAGGTAAGTGTAATTCTTCTAAAATTTGCAACGCTCTGCTGCCACCAATGAGTGGGGGGGGGGTGATTTTAATTGGGGAGAGAGGGGGGCCCCGCACTGGCCACCAATGAATTTAATACAGGGGAGGGAGGGGGCCGCACTGGCCACCAATGAAGGGTCTGGCCCCTGCTGCCTGGCAGCACCTGATCAGGGGGCTGAGATCCGCACAATTAACCCCTCAGGTGCGGCAGGGGTTAATTGTGTGGACCCCTTGTAAGAGATCGGGTGTTGCCAGGCAGCAGGGGGCAGTTATGTACACAGTTCTCAGCATATTCTAACTTGAAGCTATCACTATTGGAATGCCTCTGTGTTGGAATATACTGTCGGATCTGAGTTTTCACGATCTAACTCAAATCCCATGGTGATGGGGACGCTTCAAGTTGAAATATACCATCGGATTGGAGAAAACTCCGATCTGATGGTATATTAATAGGGACTCCTGACTTTACATTGAAAGTCAATGGGGGACTGATCCATTTGCAATTGCACCATATTGTTTCAACGTCCAACGGATCCGTCCCCGTTGACTTGCATTGTAAGTCTGGATGGATCAGTTTGGCTCCGCACAGCCAGGCGGACACGAAAACGCTGCTAGCATACTCTTCAAGTATTCTGATGTATTCAAACTGATCCATGATCCCTGGTCTGTGATAAATAGGCCCAACACCTTAGTATGAGAAACATCCCCATATTATAATGCTTTGGCCACCATGCTTCACTGTCTTCACATTGTACTGGGGCTTGAATTCAGTGTTTGGGGGTCGTTTGACAAACTGTCTCCGGCCACTCGACCCAAAAAGAACAATCTTACTTTCATCAGTCAACAAAATGTCTCCATAGGCTGGTCAATGTGCTTTTGGTCAAATTGTAACCTCTTCAGCACATGTGTTTTTTTTCAGCAGTGGGACTTTGCGGGGGCTTCTTGCAGATAGTTTGGCTTCATATAGGCGTCTTCTAATTATAACAGTACTCACAAGTAACTTTAGACCTTCTTTGATCTTCCTGGAGCTGATTGTTGGCCGAGTCCTTGCCATTTTGGCTATTCTTCTAACAATTCGAATGGTAGATTTTCGCTTTCTTCCACGTCTTTCAGGTTTTGGTTGCCATTTTAAAGTATTTGTGATCATTTTAGCTGAGCAGCCTATCATTTTCTGCACCTCTTTATATGTTTTCCCCTCTCCAATCAAGGTACGCTATTCTTCTGAACAATGTCTGGAACGACGACCCATTTTCATCAGAATTTCAGAAATGCGGTGTAACCAGCATGTACAACATTTGCTGCCTTCCTTCCTTAAATAAGGGCAATAATTGCCTCCTGCTTTTCAAAGAATGAATGACCTCACTCATTGAACTCCACTGCTATTATTTTGAACATGCCCCTTTCAATAAGTGATTGAATTACAGAGAATCGGCAGAATGCATGTCATGACTGTTGGGTTTCTATTACTCTACACCTGCTAGTAAATTATTTGCCATGTAGAAATATTGTTTCTACCAAAAACAGTGATTGATCAGGTTAGTGATATCTGACTGCTATGATTTTGAACATAACTGTATATGGAGACCGGCAGGGGGTGGCGACACTAGAACGATAGTTTTTTTAATGGGTAAGTCCAAAATTATTGGTACAAAATAATTATTTTATAAATTGTTCCCACTTTTTGACCTAGAAACAAAGACTTGGTCACTTATGGCTTTCATAAAAGCTGACATGTCACCTGCATATTAATAAGTCTTCATGAGAACACCAATGTAAACAAGTCCACCTCAGAGACTTTGATTTTGCCCTAAGACTTCATCATACACGGATTCTTGCCATGCGGATGACAAAAGTATGGTGTGATTATCATTGTTTTACTGCTGATTCTCGGCAAATTCAGTTGGATACAACTTGATGAGATACACCAAAATCTACTGACAGTTTGTCCCACTGCAAACAAAGATTGCCTGCTACTGCTGGGATTGTGCTCCTTGCTATACTATTCAATAGTTGTCTGCAAGTAGGCATGTATCATGGCCTTCACAAACAAATACACTTTGGGGTTCTTAATAAGCCCTGTGCTGGCTGTGGATCTGCCAAAGTTATGAACAGGTGCCGGCCTCCACATAACTGGCGTAGCTGGCTTACATTTAGTCAATTTTCTGCACCTAAACCAGCATAGAAAATGATGAATGAGATGGGCCTGCCGTCCCTTTCCCTGCCCATGCTACACCCACTTTTTATTTTATTTATTTTTATAGATCTGGTAAGCTGGTTGTAAAAATTAGAGCCTAGTAGCCCAGTGACCACCTGAGTGAAGATTTTGGGGGTACTATCTCTCCTTGGGGAGAGAGCGCCGTAGTTGGCATGAGGAGACCTATAGGCCATACATACTCCTCTGGGAAGAAAGGTATGCTAATGAGCTTTTAACAAGCTCCCCCTCTAATGCCACCTGATGTAAGGCAGCTATCCTATATGTCAATGTTTGACCCTTTAAATAGGCCCTGAGACATGACTCTGGTATTAAATAAGCCAGCATCCCATCTGCAGACAGCCTATATGGGGTGATTGCCCCTCATCAGTGCAGAGAGTAACAGGAACTGTTCTGTTGGTACTGGTATGAAAATGCAAAGATTTGTCTGGCTTCACAACCAATTTGATATGAGCCATAGCAGAGATTAGCTAATTTACATGGGTTGCGTGCAGCCATTCAAATGCATGGCGGTCCAAAAAAAGTGAGAGCCTATTGATTATTTTGTAACGAGTGATAGTGAATCTGGACCGCACATCCTCAATACTATGCTTTTGATATAACAACTGTTTTTAGCATAATAAAACATGGCTTTTCAGCACAATATTAATAAATATAACCTTATGCTATGCACTAAAAGGAGGCATTGGTATACAGTTTGATCAAAGAGCATAGGCCCACTTACCGCAACACGGTTGCCTCTTCAAGTGGGGACCTACTCTAACTTTAGCGCGGCACTGCGCAGCGACCACCTCCACACTGCGCCAGTAGGTGACGGGACCCAGTAGCCACACAGCACCCTCACTGTACGGCAAAGCCACCTTGGCCCTGGATCCCATCACTCCACCAGCACAGCACAAAAGCTATTGCTTATTTTGGCTCATTAAATACTGTCCCAAGTGGGCATATTTACATGGCTGATCCTATGACTAGAGATGGCCTTGCGATTCGCGGCGAACTTTGCGTGTTCGCGATTCGCCGAACATTTGAACATATGGCGATATTCGCGTCCGCCATATTCTTTTACATTGTAAAGAACTTTGACCCATGACACATCCATCGGGTGGTACAGGACAGCCAATCGAGAAGTTTCAGCCCATGGACATACCCCCTACCTTATAAATAAACCTGATCTGGGCGCCATTGTACATTGCCTTTTGTCAGTGTAGGTAGAGGTTGCTGTGTGGAGCAGGGACAGACTGTTAGGGACACAAATCGCTAGCTAATAGGACCACAAAAGTATAGGTGTGCTATCAATAGGTGTGACATACTGAGGGGTGTAAAATACTTATAATATACTTTCTAACATAGAAAGTATATTATAGTACAATTGTGTTGTGTGCGGTTCTGCTGTGATACTGCAGCCACACAGAGTGCCAAACGCTATTTGAACTTCTACTGGTGTGATTTACTGGTTGCCCCCCCCCCCCCCCCAAAAAAAAAAACCTGATTGAGGCAGGGCTGTTATTTACCAATAATACACGTTCTTTATAGTGCATTTGGTTAGTGCAGCATTTGTCTGCGGTTTTGCTGCGTTATCGCATCTACACAGAGTGAAAAACACTTTGAAGAAATAATTTCTACTGGTGTGATTTACCAGTTGCCCCCCCAAAAAACTGATTGAGGCAGGGGTGTGATATACCTTCTTCCACAAATACTACTCTTCTATAGGGACTTTTGTCACAGGGTCATTTTGAAAATGACAGGCAGAGGAAGAGGCAGGCCATTCCGCAGGGGTAGTATGGGTCAGGCGGGCTGGAGCCTAGGTGGGAAGTTGGAAATGGTGCGTGGGATTACGTCAAAGGACGCACCAGACTTGGTTGAGTGGCTCACAGCCTTCCGCTTCTGCACCCTCCTCATCCTCTCTATCTGAACCCTCTTCACTCTCTGTTGTGTCGTTGTGTCCACCCCCAAAGACACCACCACCATAGCCCCTCCGCTCGAGTCAGAGGAATTATTTTCCCATACATTCCAAGACCTTACCGATGCGCAGCCATTCTTGGCATCGGATCAGGAAGAGGAGGTATCAACGGTCGCCAACCAGCAGTCTAACGACAGTACCCAGATCAGCCGTTCCCCGCTGTTGCTGCCTACTACGAGATTTCTAATGTCAGTGGTGGTGAAGGTGACTGATGATGACGTGTCGATGGACATCACGTGGGTGCCCACAAGGGAGGAAGAGGAGGGGAGTTCATAGGGAGAGACGGAGCAGCAGATAGGGAGGAGAAGCAGGCATACGGCATACATATTAGGACATCGTCAGACATCATCCACAACTCCATCCTCCGTCAGGCAAAACTCCCTCCTACCTCAGACTTTAGACAAAACTCTGTCCTCCCTCATCCAAAACTCCATCAGACCTCAGACAAAACTCCTTCCTCCCTCATTCAAAACGCCGTCCTCCATCAGACATCAGCCAAAACTCCGTCCTCCATCAGACATCAGCCAAAACTCCGTCCTCCCTCACCCAAAACTCCATCAGACAAAACTCTGTCCTCCCTCACCCAAAACTCTGTCCTCCCTCAGTCATCAGACAAAACCTCGTCCTCCCTCACCCAAAACTCCATCAGACATCAGCCAAAACTCCATCCTCCCTCACCCAAAACTCCATCAGACATCAGCCAAAACTTCGTCCTCCCTCACCCAAAACTCCATCAGACATCAGCCAAAACTCCGTCCTCCCTCACCCAAAACTCCATCAGACATCAGCCAAAACTTCGTCCTCCCTCACCCAAAACTCCATCAGACATCAGCTAAAACTCCGTCCTCCCTCACCCAAAACTCCATCAGACATCAGCTAAAACTCCATCCTCCCTCACCCAAAACTCCATCAGACATCAGCTAAAACTCCGTCCTCCCTCACCCAAAACTCCGTCCTCCCTCAGATATCAGCTAAAACTATGTCCTCCCTCACCCAAAACTCCGTCTTCCCTCAGACATCAGCTAAAACTCCGTCCTCCCTCACCTAAAACTCCATCAGACCTCAGACATCAGCTAAAACTCCGTCCTCCCTCACCCAAAACTCCATCAGACATCAGCTAAAACTCCGTCCTCCCTCACCCAAAACTCCATCAGACATCAGCTAAAACTCCGTCCTCCCTCACCCAAAACTCTGTCCCCCCTCAGACATCAGCTAAAACTCTGTCCTCCTTAACTCAAAATACGCCCTACTACACACACTCTTCACCTGACGGAGCTGCTAGCTGCTGGAGAGGCAAAGGATCTGTGATGACCTCATGACCATGTGACGAGTCACGTGTGTGGGAGGGGTCAGATGTGCACAGCAGCCGGTAGAGTGTACAGAACTGTAGCCATCAAATAGAGCTCTGTACTAGAAATGTGTGTGTAACCTGCATGTAGCAGAGCTGTGTACTGTGTTACAGATATGTATGTGTAACCTGCATGTAGCAGAGCTGTGTACTATGTTACAGAGATGTATGTGTAACCTGCAGGTAGCAGAGCTGTGTACTGTGTAGCAGATCTGTATGTGTAACCTGCAGGTAGCAGTGCTGTGTACTGTGTAGCAGAGCTGTATGTGTAACCTGCATGTAGCAGAGCTGTGTACTGTGTAGCAGAGCTGTATGTGTAACCTGCATGTAGCAGAGCTGTGTACTGTGTAGCAGAGCTGTATGTGTAACCTGCATGTAGCAGTGCTGTGTACTGTGTAGCAGAGCTGTATGTGTAACCTGTATGTAGCAGAGCTGTGAACTGTGTGGCAGAGCTGTATGTGTAACCTGCATGTAGCAGTGCTGTGTACTGTGTAGCAGAGCTGTATGTGTAACCTGAATGTAGCAGAGCTGTGTACTGTGTAGCAGAGCTGTATGTGTAATCTGCATGTAGCAGAGCTGTGTGCTGCGTAGCGGAGCTGTATGTGTAACCTGCATGTAGCAGAGCTGTGTACTGTGTTACTGGGATGTATGTGCAACCTGCAGGTAGCAGTGCTGTGTACTGTGTAGCAGTGTTGTGCACTGTGTTACAGAGATGTGTGTGTAACCGCATGTAGCAGAGCTTTTTACTGTGTAACAGAGATGTGTGTGTAACCTGGGAACTATAAAAAAGTGTAAAATAAAACATAAAAATTCAGATCACCCCCCTTTTCCCAAAATGAAAATAGAAGAACTAAAAAAATACACATCATGGGTGTGGCAATGTGTAAAAACACCCATTGTATAAAAATATATAAAACAGAAAAAAAAAAGAGTCCAAATGTCCGATTCACCGTTTTTGGTCGCTTCATTTGCTACAAAAATGTAAATAAAAAGTGATCAAAAAGTCTTAAACACCCCAGAATGGTATCGGTGAAAAGTTCAGATTGCCCTGCAAAAAATGAGCCCCCACCCAGCTCCATACACATAATTCCCAAAAAGTTATAGAGCTCAAAATATGGCGAAAAATAAATAAATCTGATTCTGTAAATCTCCTGTCACTCCGAGTTACTCAGAATTGGTAGCCCTAATTAATAAATACATGCAACATGAATGCATATATGCCGCTTCACACAGATCACAAGTGTTAGGCCTCTTGCACATGAACGTTGTTGGTCCATTCCGTGCATTGGGGACAGCAATTTGCAGTCCCCAATGCACGGGCAACGTGCGCGCAGTGGTCGGGACAGATCCAGACCCATTCAACTTGAATGGGTCCGTGAATATGTTCTACTTTTTTGCTGTGCGGAGGCATGGCCAGAAACACCACGGAAGCACTCTGTAATGCTTCTGTGGGGATCCGATCCGTGTTTCTGTTCCGTTCAAGTGAATGGGTCGACATCACGGATGCGGGATGCACACGGCTGGTGCTCTGTGTATTGCGGAACCCGCCGTATGTGGTCCACAATACGACCACAGGCACACAGCGGCCATGTGCAAGAGGCCTTACAAAGATGGGATTTAAGGTGCACATCCTCTTGTGCTTCCCATATTCCACAGATTTATATCACACAGCTACTTACAGTTGTGCTGATAAGTTTACATACCCTTGCAGAATTTATGATTTCTTAAAGGGGTATTCTCATCTTCCCTTTTCATACTTACCTTCCTTGAGCGTGACGTTCACTTCCTGGATTCTTCTCCCGGCCGGGCCACGCTTGCGCAGGAGACTGAAGATTTTCTCCCGGCCGGGCCGCGCAATGTCCTGAACGCGCACGGCGCAGCGCATGTGCCATGGTGACTTATTCCTGGCCTGTATAGTACAGAGTCGGCGTGCGCATTTGCGGCTCTGTACTATACTGGCCAGGATGAAGTCATCATGGCGCATGCGCGGCGGCATGCGCGTTCAGGACATTGCGCGGCCCGGCCGGGAGAGAATTTTCCGTCTTCTGCGCAAGCGTGGCCCGGCTGGATTTGACAGGAGAGGTGGCCATGACCAGGGGAGACCAAAGACAACATCAGGTAAGAGGGGACTTATTTTCTAAAAAAGGGTGGGAATTGGGTAATAAAATGTATTTAGAAAAATTATCACTGTCAAATCGTTAACAGATTTAACAGTGATCATTAAGATGAGAATACCCCTTTAACCATTGTGCAGAGAATATGATTGATACCACGGACACTTTCCTCTCGCTCGTGGTTAGTGGTCGGCTGAAGCCATTTATGTCAAACAACGGTGTTTACTCTTTATAAATCATAATCACAACACAAACTCCCCAAATGACCCTGATCAGAAGTTTACACACCCCAGTTCTTAATACCATGTATTGCCCCCTTTAACATCAATGACAGCTTGAAGTTTTTTGTGGTAGTTGTGGATGAGGCTCTTTATTTTCTCAGATGGTAAAACTGCCCATTCTTCCTGTTGAAAAAAAAAAGCAATTCCACCACAGTTTTATGTGATTTTTATTTACGACATTCGATGTGCGATAAAACTGACAGGTTACTTTTATTCTACAGGTCAGATCGAATCCGGCAATACCTTATATGTATAGTTTTTCTTGCGTTTTAATAGTGATAAAAAAATAAAAATATCCGATTTAGTTATTTATTTTTCTCGCCATATTTTGAGCCCTATAACTTTTTTGTAATTATGTGTACGGAGCTGGGTGGGGGCTCATTTTTTGCAGGGCAATCTAAACTTTTTTCTGGGGTGTTTAAGACTTTTTGATCACTTTTTTTATTTACATTTTTGTAGCAAATGAAGCGACCAAAAACGGCGAATTGGACATTTGGACTCTTTTTTTTGCTGTTTGCCGTATGGGGAATTTATTTTCATACAATGGGCATTTTTACACATTGCGACACCCATGATGTGTCTATTATTTACATTTTGGGAAAAGGGGGGTGATCTGAATTTTTATGGTTTTTCTTTACACTTTTTTATAGTTCCCAGGTTACACACACATCTCTGTAACACAGTACACAGCTCTGCTACCTGCAGGTTGCACATACATCCCTGTAACACAGTACACAGCTCTGCTACATGCAGGTTACACATACAGCTCCGCTACACAGCACACAGCTCTGCTACATGCAGATTACACATACAGCTCTGCTACACAGTACACAGCTCTGCTACATTCAGGTTAAACATACAGCTCTGCTACACAGTACACAGCACTGCTACATGCAGGTTACACACACATCCCTGTAACACAGTACACAGCTCTGCTACATGCTGTTACAAACACTGCTCTATATACACAGTACACAGCTCTGCTACATGCAGGTTACACACACATCTCTGTAACACAGTACACATCTCTGCTACACAGTACACAGCACTGCTACCTGCAGGTTGCACATACATCCCTGTAACACAGTACACAGCTCTGCTACATGCAGGTTACACATACAGCTCCGCTACACATCACACAGCTCTGCTACATGCAGATTACACATACAGCTCTGCTACACAGTACACAGCTCTGCTATAATTAGGTTACACATACAGCTCTGCTACACAGTACACAGCACTGCTACATGCAGGTTACACATACAGCTCTGCTACACAGTACACAGCTCTGCTACATGCAGGTTACACATACAGCACTGCTGCACAGTACACAGCTCTGCTACATGCAGGTTACACATAAAGCTCTGCTACACAGTACACAGCTCTGCTACATGCAGGTTACACATACAGCACTGCTGCACAGTACACAGCTCTGCTACATGCAGGTTACACATACAGCTCTGCTACACAGTACACAACTCTGCTACATGCAGGTTACATATACAGATCTGCTACACAGTACACAGCTCTGCTACCTGCAGGTTACACATACATCTCTGTAACACAGTACACAGCTCTGCTACATGCAGGTTACACATACAGCTCTGCTACACAATACACAGCACTGCTACATGCAGGTTACACATACAGCTCTGCTACACAGTTCACAGCTCTGCTACATGCAGGTTACACATACAGCTCTGCTACACAGTTCACAGCTCTGCTACATGCAGGTTACACATACAGCTCTGCTACACAGTACACAGCACTGCTGCATGCAGGTTACACATACAGCACTGCTACACAGTACACAGCTCTGCTACATGCAGGTTACACATACAGCTCTGCTACGCAGTACACAGCTCTGCTACATGCAGGTTACACATACAGCTCTGTTACACAGTACACAGCTCTGCTACATGCAGGTTACACTTACATCTCTGTAACACAGTACACAGCTCTGCTACATGCAGGTTACACACACATTTCTAGTACAGAGCTCTATTTGATGGCTACAGTTCTGTACACTCTACCAGCTGCTGTGCACATCTGACCCCTCCCACACACGTGACCCGTCACATGGTCATGATGTCATCACAGGTCCTTTGCCTCTCCAGCAGCTAGCAGCTCCGTCAGGTGAAGAGTGTGTGTAGTAGGGCGTATTTTGAGTTAAGGAGGACAGAGTTTTAGCTGATGTCTGAGGGAGGACAGAGTTTTGGGTGAGGGAGTACGGAGTTTTAGCTGATGTCTGAGGTCTGATGGAGTTTTGGGTGAGGGAGGACGGAGTTTTGTCTGATGTCTGAGGTCTGATGGAGTTTTGGGTGAGGGAGTACGGAGTTTTAGCTGATGTCTGAGGTCTGATGGAGTTTTGGGTGAGGGAGGACGGAGTTTTGTCTGATGTCTGAGGTCTGATAGAGTTTTGGGTGAGGGAGGACGGAGTTTTAGCTGATGTCTGAGGTCTGATGGAGTTTTGGGTGAGGGAGGACGGAGTTTTGTCTGATGACTGAGGGAGGACAGAGTTTTGGGTGAGGGAGGACGGAGTTTTGTCTGAGGTCTGATGGCGTTTTGGATGAAGGAGGACAGAGTTTTGTCTAAAGTCTGAGGTAGGAGGGAGTTTTGCCTGACGGAGGATGGAGTTGTGGATGATGTCGGACGATGTCCTAATATGTATGCCAGTACAGGCAGAACTTGCAGTGCACAGGAGGCAAAAAGAAGACTGCTAATGTATCTGGAACGAAACATCCACCATGCATGGTCACATCTGGTGCTCCCAGGATGCCGACACATGGCTCCGCAGTGTGGGCTTTTTTTTGTGTCCGCTGCTGACAATAGTGTTGCCGTCTGCAGCCTGTGCTGTCATAGAAACATAGAATGTGTTGGCAGATAAGAACCATTTGGCCCATCTAGTCTGCCCAATATACTGAATACTATGAATAGCCCTTGGCCCTATCTTATATGAAGGATGGCCTTATGCCTATCCCATGCCTGCTTAAACTCCTTCACTGTCAACGCATAAGTCGCAGTAAGCCCAACACTCACCTAGGGATGACCGCCTTAAGATGGCACCTAGCCTCCCATCAATGAGCCCAGTGGGAGCAACACAGTCAGAACCCACAAAGCCACACTCCCGGCGCTCACCGTCCTGCCTCTTCTCCTCTCTCCTCCCAGTTATCCTCCACTCCACCTTCCACCATGCCGTTGTCGTGTTCATCTGGCAAAAGGCAGGCTTCCTTGCCCCAAATGTTCGAGTGAAAAAAGATGATGACGCCGGATAACCCTCTTGCCCAACGGTTGACCGCTGGCTTGTCAGTACTGCTAGCCCGCCAACTACTGCCATATAAACTGTTGGACTCAGAGGCCTTTAGAAAATTTGTGACCATTGGAACACTGCAATGGAAGGTCCCTAGAAGGGCATCCCAGAGCTATATGGCCATGTTCAGCGGCAAGGGAATGTATCTCTGGCACACAGTGTCAGTGCTAAGATACATCTGACCACAGACACGTGGTCTAGCAAACACGGGCAGGGAAGGTACATAACTTTAACTGCCCACTGGGTGAACCTTCTGACGGCTGTCGAGCATGCAACCCGTGGCACCTGTGTAGATTTGGTGTTACCGCCACGGATTGCATGCAGGTCTGCCTCTTCTTCTCCTCTTCCTACTCCATCCTCCCTCTCCTCGGCTGACTCCTCCTTTTCCGCTGCAATCGTCTCTTCCGCTGCGCCCCCCCCAAGGTCCCCAGAACCTAATCGACATTGCCATGCTGTGCTGCGTCTGTTGAGCCTGGAAGCCAAGAGCCACACCAGTCCTGCACTCCTTTCAGCTTTGCGGTCACAGGTAGATCAGTGGCTAACCCAGCTCAATTTGACAGTTGCTAAAGTGGTGTGTGACAACGGTGCCAATCTGCTGAGCTCGCTGAAACGGCGCAAAATGACACAAGTGCCGTGCATGGCACAGGTCCTGAGTTTAGTCATGCAGCGATTTGTTGCCAAATACCCCCGGGTCCAGGACGTCTTGCGGCAGGCCAGGAAAATCTCTGGCCATTTTAGAAGATCTAACACGGCCATGGCTCGCCTTGCTGACATTCAGCGGCGACACCACCTGCCCGTCAGACGTCTGATTTGTGACTGCCCGACGCGATGGAACTCCACCTTGTATGTGCTAAATAGGCTGCTCCAGCAGAAATGTTCAGTTAATCACTACCTGAACGAAATCTGCGGAAGGACAGGTTCTTGGGAGCTTGTTTTATTTTCACTGGGCCAGTGGCTGTTCATGCACGATGCATGCAGACTTTTGATGAGATCACCAAACTGGTCAATCGCAGCCAGGGCGCCATCAGTGACATCGTACCTTACGCCTTCTTTCTGGAGCGTGCATTGCGTTGTGTCCTTGATCAAGCCGTCGAGGAGAAGGAAGATGAGGAAGTCGCAATGCTGGATGAATTCCCAGGGGGGGGGGGGGGGGGCTACTCCATCTGAGACAAGTCAACAACAGAAGTCTGAAGAGGAGTCATAGTAGGATGGTGCCAGGGCGGAGAAGAAGAGCATGCTTTAAACATTTCTGGGATTCCTGGTGTTGTCCATGGATGGGGGGAGGAGAACGAGGACAACATTATTCTGGATGATGAGCAGGAGCCAGGCCACTCCACCGCTTCCAGTTTAGTGTAAATGGGGGGGCCTTCATGCTCCAGTATTTTAAGAGGGATCCCAGTATAAAAAGCATAAAGGGCAAGGACCAGTACTGGGTGGTAACATACTTAGACCTCCTGTACAAACACAAAATGGCGGAAATGTTACCACCATCACAGAGGGCTGTCAGAATGCTTTTTTGGGCTCTGGCAGAGGAATTTCTATTCTCAGAGAAACAGTTGCGGTTACCAATCCAACAGCGCATGGAAGAAGAGGGCGGTTTGAAGATGTGTTGGTCACTTTGGATAGGAGATCATTCTTGCAGCCAATCCATCGACAGCCGTCCTCCGGATCCAGCCTCAGGGAACGCCTAGACCGACAGGTGTCCGACTACATCGGGATAACGGCCAATGTGGACGTTCTGAGAAGTGATGAACCCCTGGACTACTGGGTGTGCAGGCTTGACCTGTGGCCAGAGCTGGCACAATTTGCCATGGAACTGTTGGCTTGCCCTTCGTCCAGTGTCCTGTCCGAAAGGACGTTCAGTACAGCAGGGGAAATCGTGACCGATAAGCGCACTCGCCTAGCTCACGACAGTGTGGACTACCTCACATTTGTAAAAATTAATGAGGCATGGATCTTGGAGGAATTCAACACGTGACGAGTCGACCATGTTTGATTGAAATTCCTCATGACAGCCCACAAATATCCACCACCACCACCACCAAATATTCACCATGCTGTCAGGTGAACGCCTATTGGCTAATTTTTGTGGCCTGTACTGGCCGACATTTACATATTTATCCTGTGACCGCCTAATGTACCTCCAGCCACAGAATCCAAAGTTCTTTGCTGTCAGGTGAACGCCTATTGGCAAATTTTTGGGGCCGGTACTGGCCGACAGTTACATATTTATCCTGTGACCGCCTAATGTACCTCCAGCCACAGAATCCCAAATTCTTTGCTGTCAGGTGAACGCCTATTGGCAAATTTTTGGGGCCGGTACTGGACGACATTTACATATTTATCCTGTGACCGCCTAATGTACCTCCAGCCACAGAATCCCAAATTCTTTGCTGTCAGGTGAACGCCTATTGGCTAATTTTTGGGGCCTGTACTGGAGTGGCAAGTTCTCACAACAATACTTAGTGCACCAATCCCTAATATCTCATTAAACCTTATAAAAAGTGAAGTTGTGTGTACCGCAAAAAAATAAATCGCATCATTAGGGATTTTCACAATGGCGCTTTTTTTTAAACACTCGATCTGCATATACAGTGATTGTTATAACATGCATGTGAAATGTAATCAAATACACTGCTTTAATGTCAAATTACTTACAGTGATCAGAAATTCTTCCTCAACGTCGCAAAAATTGTTGCCAACCAACTTTTCTGATCGCATCCAACTTCGGTCTGGTGGAAACCCAGTTGCTGTAGCAGGCCACGCATATTTTGCGCATGTGCATAGGCGAAAATGACATTGCCGATATTTCACATTGAAAAAAATTATGAATGGAGATCGCAAATAATACATCTGATATGTCACTGTCCATGTTGTGGGACTATTTGTACACTTCTAGTAAGTATTTGGTGGCTGCAAATATGACCTGAAAGTATTCCAGGTTTTCCTGCCTTTAAAGTGAATGGGGCCTGCCGCGAACTTGCGTTTCGCGAACATTTGATCGTGGTCACGTTTGCGAACCGTCCCGGCCGATGTTCGCCTATCACTACCTATGACCCATTTAAACAAGTTTTCCCATCTCAGCCATCAATGGCATATTGCTAAGATATGCCATCAATGTCAGGTATGTTGGGTCCCACGTCCTGAATGGAGCCCCCAAAGTGAAGGAGAACATGCCACTGATGCACAGCACACTCTCGGAAGTCCTATAGTGGTGAATGGAGAGCGCACCGCACATACACGGCCACCTCTCCATTTACTGGCATGGAACTGCCAAAAATAGCTGAGCCAGGTCACTTATTTTTAGAACGCTCATAACTGTGATTGAAGGGGAGGGCATGGCGAAGGTTGCTGACCCCTGGTCTAAAAGATTGTACTGGAACTTGTAGTACCGCAGCAACTACAATAACTGCTACCGTAACGTGCTCCTCAGCACTGCCCTTCGCCAAGCAGGATAATGAAGCACCCAGCAGTAAGTGCATTGGGATGATATAATTTGTCTCTATTACTGGTGCTCCGAGCACAAACAGATTACCCACAGCGGATCAATCAGAATAAACTCTGCCCTCTAATATTCGTTCTTGCAGGCAAAATTGCTTTTAGATCTGATAAGGCCATCCTCTCTTGTGGTATTTGTAAGACAATTAGACAGCAGAGTCTCGCCTGTGCCGGAAATGTATTTTATTTTAATTGCATTGCTGTCATGAGCCGTAAATAACTCGGTTAAGGCCCGACATGTTTTTTTTTCTTGTAGGACTATCGCACCGTGATCAATAAAGCACATTGAATTATTTTAAAGCAACATCATCTATTATCTTGTTTGAAGAAAGTGCTTTGGAACATGGAAATTAGATTATTTCAGCTTCGGTGTGGAAAATTAAGTGAGGTTGTAATTAACTCCTACTTCTATAAACCGCTCTCGTGCTAGCCGCATGGGGACGGCATTGTTATGAAATGTAACGCCTTAAGGGTAGAAGGTTAGGAACAGCCGTGGCTTCTGACGAGAATGGGTGTCGGTGGATCTCATGCACCAGGGCCCATGTAATCTATACAAGTGATAAATGTATAGTGAATAATGGCACAGGATCTCGGCACTTAGTCAAGATGTTCATATTCATTGCACTTGTTTATAGGTTGGCGCATATTGTTCAGCGGGTTCTAGTGGAACTGATGGGCAAAAAATTTCTATTGCTTTTTGTATTGCTGCTCTCAGTAGTAGTAGTAGTTCCTTTTGTATAGTCATTCTCCTTGTAGAGACCAGCTGGAGTTTTTAGTTAATTTTATTCAATGATTAATAGCTGTTAGGGTTCATTGACATGACCATATGGAAGACGACTTTGTGATGTCCGTGTTCCATCTATTCCA
Organism: Bufo gargarizans; assembly: GCF_014858855.1. Taxonomy (NCBI): domain Eukaryota; kingdom Metazoa; phylum Chordata; class Amphibia; order Anura; family Bufonidae; genus Bufo; species Bufo gargarizans. The sequence goes on along the minus strand of NC_058081.1, from coordinate 45,895,757 downwards.
TTGTAACAATGCCTATTCTTGTCCGCAAAACGGACAAGAATAGGACATGTTCCATCTTTTTTCAGGACTGCAGAATGGACATATGGATACGGACAGCTGTCCACATTTTTTGTGGCCCCGCTGAAATTAATGGGTCTGCATCCGATCCGCTAAAAATATGGATTGGATGCAGACCAATGGGGTTAGAATGAAGTCAGGTAACCTTTTGTTGGCTTCACTTTTCTGGTAAGGCTTTCCACATGATTTTGGAGCGTGTCTGTAGGAATTTGTATCCAGTCAGACACAGCGTTCAGATCAGAAAATGGCGATGCAAACTTTTTTATTTTATTTCCTCAAATGAATTTATTTTGTTTAAAAGAAGTAAATATGAAAACAACAAGAATTTGGTATAGCTTTAATCATATTGACCCACAGAATAAGTTAAGGATGTCATGTCATTTTTAGTGCACATTGAACAGCGTAATATCAAGGCCCAAAAACCCTTTGTGGAATTTTTTTATATATATATTTTTTTTTATTTGCCACCACTAACAATTTTTTCCTGTTTTCCAAGACATGGCAAATTAAATGGTGCCACAAAAACACAACTTGTTCTGCAGAAAAAAAAATAAGCCTTTCTTTGGCTATGTGAACAGAAAAGTAAAAAAGTTATGGCTTTTGGAATGTGGGGAGGAAAAAGTGAAAACACAAAAAGGGTTAATGGTATCATTTTGGGGGGTATATCCAATGTTTTTAAGTCAGTATAATTTTGGAAATAGCAAATTTATGTTTTTTTGTCATGTCCTACTACTTTTAAAAAAAACTAAAAAGCTTTGTTTTGCCATATTCTGGTACCCATCATTTTTTTATTTTAAATCTTATGGCCTATGAAGCGATTTGAATGCTAATTTTTTTGCAGGGAGAGTTATAGTTTTTATAATGCCATTTTGAGTTACATGTGACCATATTGTTTTTTTTTTTTTTTTTTTGAAGCGAGGTGACAGACTTGAGGACCTTGCAATCGTTTGACTGCTTGTATGGGGAATCTCATAGACATTCTGTTACAACACACCAGAGACCTTCAGAAGGGCCCCAGCTGCTATGACATTTACTCAACATCCTACAATTGCATTCATAGGGTGTCGATTGGAGGACAGCGGGAACCTCCCATCCTATTTCTAAGTGCTTCAGCTTTAATAATACAACTGCCACCCACAAGAGATGTTGTGGAGTCAGCTCCCTAGCCCGTGTCATTACTTATTCTCAACTACACTGCCCATCCAAAAAAAAGGCGCCACCAAAAAGATTTTGTTGCACCGCCTTTAGCTTTGATTACGGCACGCATTCGCTGTGGCATTGTTTCGATAAGCTTCTGCAATGTCACAAGATTTATTTCCATCCAATGTTGCATAAATTTTTCACCAAGATCTTGCATTGATGATGGTAGAGTCTGACTGCTGTGCAAAGCCTTCTCTTGCACATGCCAAAGATTCTCAATGGGGTTAAGGTCTGGACACTGTGGTGGCCAATCCATGTGTGAAAATGATGTCTCATGCTCCCTGAGACTGATGAATCCTGATATTGTCATCTTGGAATATGCCCGTGCCATCAGGGAAGAAAAAAATCTATTGATGGAATAACATGGTCATTCAGTATGTTCAGGTAGTCAGCTGACCTCATTCTTGGAGCACACACTGTTGCTGAACCTAGACCTGACCAACTGCAGCAACCCCAGATCATAGCACTGCCACCATAGGCTTGTACAGTAGGCACTAGTCATGATGAGTGCATCACTTAATCTGCCTCTCTTCTTACCCTGATGCGCCCATCACTCTGGAACAGGGTAAATCTGGACTCATCAGACCACATGACCTTCTTCCATTGCTCCAGAGTCCAATCTTTATGCTCCCTAGAAAATTGAAGCCTTTTTTATTGGATTGCCTCACTGATTAGTGGTTTTCTTACGGCTACACAGCTGTTTAGTCCCAATCCCTTGAGTTCCATTTGCATTGTGCGTGTGGAAATGCCCTTACTTTCACTATTAAACATAGCCCTGAGTTCTACTGTTGTTTTTCTTTGATTTGATTTCACCAAACGTTTAAGTGCTCGCCTGTCACGGTGGGGAATGGGGGAAACCCCCCACCGTGCAGTGTCAAAGGGTAAAAGGGAATCAGCCTGGCCAAATGGAGTAATAAGGGAGCAGGTCACCTCCTACAACATCCCTAATCCTCTCCCTGACGCCTCACCGTATGAGCGGACCCTGATGGTGGGACGACTCATACCCTGGATACCTAAAATCCTGAGTCGCCCTGGAAATCCCTCACTTAGGAGCAGGGGAGAGACGACCTGTTCATCCCAGTCATGGAGGAACAGGAGTCTCTATCTGAGGCCAGGCTGCAAGGAGAGGGGAACACATACAGCTATTGAGATGGCAGGTAAGCGAAACCCATAACACACTTACCTGCCACAGACACACTGACGGGAACCCGTGCACTAGTGCTGCTGTCCCAACCAACATAAAAGGACACAGCACCCACCACAAACCACACAGGGACCCAGGACACTCATAGCTGCAATAAATGTGGCCCTCACTGAAAAGATGGTAAAGCCAGGAGCAGTGAACCACCAGCACACACCAAGCCTTGAGGAACATTTAGCTACAGGCTTACAGCAGAGACTAAATAGCCTAAGCAGCCACACCCACAAACACACAACCCAGTGTTCACAAAACACTAGGAAGGGAGTTAATCCTTCCAACACCAGACAGAGGGGGGAAGTGCACACACAAGCAAACTAAGCCACACGTTACCACCGGCAAAAGCATGCGTGGCAACCATGTCACGGCAATCGCCCAGAAGGCCGAGACACTGCCACTGCATGCTCTAACAGCAACACGTTGCTGCGGGCAACCACAAGTGTTGCAACAGTGTCACAGCGTTCACCATAGGCCGTGACATCGCCGATCATGATCATTCAGGATTTTTTTTTCCCGCCACATTTCTTCCTCGAATATGATGGGTCCCCACTATCCTTCCAGTTTTTAATAATGCGTTGGACAGTTCTTAACCCAATTTTAGTAGTTCCTGCAATCTGCTTACTCTGCTTGATGCATGCCAATGATTTGACCCTTCTCAAAAGACTAACATCTTTTCCACGACCACGAGATGTGTCTTTCGACATGGTTGTTTAAGAAATGAGAAGCAACTCATTGCACCAGTTGGGGTTAAATAACTTGTTGCTAGTTGAAAGATAATCGCCCATGCAGTAATTATCCAATAGGGGGCTCATAACTATTTGCTTACTCAAATCCAGGTGGCATCTTTTTTTTTGGGGACAGGCAGTGTACATACACTCAGCAATGTTATAGTACATCACTAATCAGGAGGAGGTAAATGCTAGTGATTTTGTAATTTTTTATTTAGTCATAAATCTATATTGTTTTCATAAAAAGCCATTAAAGGGGTTCCCCAGGAATTAAGAAAATATAAAAATACATAAATCTTACTTTATTATAAATATATTCCCAAATACCTTTTCATTTGTTATATTGGCTTGTTTTCTCTGGGGAGCAATCATCGGGAGAAATAAAATGGCCGCCGTCCTAATGTTGTGCTTGACTTTTTGTGACCCCATGGACCACAGCATGCCAGGCCCCTCTATCTTCCACTGTCTCTCGCAGCTTGCCTAAGCTCATGTTTGTTGCTTCCATGATACTGTCCAGCCATCTCATTCTCTGCCGTCCCCTTCTCCTTTTGCCTTCTCATTTTGTTTCCAAAGTATTTCAGCTTCAGTATTGCTCCTTCCAATGAACAATCAGGATTCATTTCTTCAAGGATTGATTGATTGGATCTTCTTGCAGTCCATGGAACTCTCAGAAGTCTTCTCCAGCACCACAGTTCGAAGGTGTTGATTCTTCTACGTTCAGCTTTCCTTATGGTCCAGCTCTCACAACCATACATTGCTACAGGAAAAACCATGGCTTTGACCATACAAACTTTTGTTGGCAAGGTGATATCTCTGCTTTTAATTACACTGTCCAAGTTTGACATTGCTCTCCTTCCAAGAAGCTTTTAAAGGGACTCTGTCACCAGTTTCTAACCCCCCCTTTTAAAACTATTGTTCTCTCCATGGTGCCCTTGTCATTACAAAGCTGTTGTTATAAGATAAATCCGCCCTGTAGTTTTGATAAAAATCGCTTTTATCTAACCTGTCAATCTTCTGGATAAGGTGCCCAGGGCGTTTCTGAAGGTCTGAATCTGCCGCTCTCCGCCGCCGCCGTTGGTGCCCAGCTCCTCCCATGATCCTTTCAGCGCCACCTCGATGTAATGAAATCCGCCTCCGGCTCTCCTCAGTGCCCCCTCCTCCTTTTCAAAGATCCCGCGCGTGCGCACAGGCCTGTGCCTGATGCGCCCGTGCGGACTTTTAGATTCTGCCTCGTTGAGCGAAGTGCGCATTCGCGTGCACGCGAACATGCGCGAATGCGCGAACGCTCAACGAGGCAGAATCTAAAAGTCCACACGGGCGCATCAGGCACAGGCCTGTGCGCACGCGCGGGATCTTTGAAAAGGAGGAGGGGGCACTGAGGAGAGCCGGAGGCGGATTTCATTACATCGAGGTGGCGCTGAAAGGATCATGGGAGGAGCTGGGCCCCCCTCTGTCCGGTGAGTACACTACATCGTTTACACCATTGACTTGTCCCCTTATACTAATGACTGAGTGGCATATAGTATACCTTGTTTATTGATCAGTATACTATTGCAATATATGAATACCTGTCAACAAGTACCTTACTTTTCAGACTCACATATGAATGTCAGATATAGAGTACTTTGTTTTTTCAGACCTATATAAATGACTACACTGTCATCACCTCCTGATGAGCTCACATAAAATCAGTGATAGGAGGACTATAACCTATATTTTGAGCCCCAAAAATACCAGGTCTTAATCGGAGGGATTCTAATGGTAGCACAATATAAACATCATCACGTGTACAGTCATGTGAAAAAATTAGGACACCCTTTGAAAGCATGTGGTTTTTTGTAACATTTTTAATAAAAGGTTATTTCATCTCCGTTTCAACAATACAGAGAGATTAAAGTAATCCAACTAAACAAAGAAAACTGAAGAAAAGTCTTTTCAAGATCTTCTGTAAATGTCATTCTACAAAAATGCCTATTCTAACTGAGGAAAAAGATAGGACACCCTCACATGTATTCCCTCTTAAATTGGCTCAGATCTCACACAGGTATATCACACCAGGTGCACATAATTAGTAGATCGTTACTCTGCATGTTGAATGAGGCTTGCCCTATTTAAACCTCAGACATTTAGTTTGGTGTGCTCCTGACTGTTGAAGTGAGAGTGAGCACCATGGTGAGAGCAAAAGAGCTGTCAGAGGACTTCAGAAAAAAGATTGTAGCAGCCTATGAGTCTGAGAAGGGATTTAAAAAGATCTCAAAAGATTTTGAAATCAGCCATTCCACTGTCCGGAAGATAGTCTACAAGTGGAGGGCTTTCAAAACAACTGCCAACATGCCCAGGACTGGTCGCCCCAGCAAGTTCACCCCAAGAGCAGACCGCAAGATGCTAAAAGAGGTCTCCAAAAACCCTAAAGTGTCATCTCGAGAACTACAGCAGGCTCTGGCTACTGTTGATGTAGAAGTACATGCCTCTACAATCAGAAAGAGACTGTACAAGTTTAACTTGCATGGGAGGTGTGCAAGGAGGAAACCTTTGCTTTCCAAGAGAAACATCGAGGCCAGACTGACATTTGCCAGAGATAAAGTTGACAAAGACCAGGACTTCTGGAATAATGTTCTTTGGACAGATGAGTCCAAAATTGAATTATTTGGACACAACAGCAGAGGACATGTTTGGCGTAAACCAAACACAGCATTCCAAGAAAAGAACCTCATACCAACTGTGAAGCATGGAGGTGGAAGTGTCATGGTTTGGGGCTGCTTTGCTGCAGCAGGACCTGGTCAGCTCACCATCATAGAATCCACGATGAATTCTACTGTGTATCAGAAGGTGCTTGAAGAACATGTGAGACCATCAGTTAGAAAATTAAAGCTGAAGCGGAACTGGACCATGCAACATGACAATGACCCAAAACATACTAGTAAATCAACCAAAGATTGGCTGAAAAAGAAGAAATGGAGAGTCCTGGAATGGCCAAGTCAAAGTCCAGATTTGAATCCCATTGAGATGCTGTGGGGTGACTTGAAAAGGGCTGTACGTGCAAGAAACCCCTCAAACATCTCACAGCTGAAAAAGTTCTGCATTGAGGAGTGGGGTAAAATTTCCTCAGACCGATGTCGAAGACTGGTAGATGGCTACAAGAACCGTCTCACTGCAGTTATTTCAGCCAAAGGAGGTAACACTCGCTATTAGGGGCAAGGGTGTCCTATCTTTTTCCTCAGTTAGAATAGGCATTTTTGTAGAATGACATTTACAGAAGATCTTGAAAAGACTTTTCTTCAGTTTTCTTTGTTTAGTCGGATTACTTTAATCTCTCTGTATTGTTGAAACGGAGATGAAATAACCTTTTATTAAAAATGTTACAAAAAACCACATGCTTTCAAAGGGTGTCCTAATTTTTTCACATGACTGTATATAGCAAAGATTACGGGGGCCATATAGATGTGGGAAGGAAGGATTGGAGTGACAATGATGTACAGTCATGTGAAAAAATTAGGACACCCTTTGAAAGCATGTGGTTTTTTGTAACATTTTTAATAAAAGGTTATTTCATCTCCGTTTCAACAATACAGAGAGATTAAAGTAATCCAACTAAACAAAGAAAACTGAAGAAAAGTCTTTTCAAGATCTTCTGTAAATGTCATTCTACAAAAATGCCTATTCTAACTGAGGAAAAAGATAGGACACCCTCACATGTATTCCCTCTTAAATTGGCTCAGATCTCACACAGGTATATCACACCAGGTGCACATAATTAGTAGATCGTTACTCTGCATGTTGAATGAGGCTTGCCCTATTTAAACCTCAGACATTTAGTTTGGTGTGCTCCTGACTGTTGAAGTGAGAGTGAGCACCATGGTGAGAGCAAAAGAGCTGTCAGAGGACTTCAGAAAAAAGATTGTAGCAGCCTATGAGTCTGGGAAGGGATTTAAAAAGATCTCAAAAGATTTTGAAATCAGCCATTCCACTGTCCGGAAGATAGTCTACAAGTGGAGGGCTTTCAAAACAACTGCCAACATGCCCAGGACTGGTCGCCCCAGCAAGTTCACCCCAAGAGCAGACCGCAAGATGCTAAAAGAGGTCTCCAAAAACCCTAAAGTGTCATCTCGAGAACTACAGCAGGCTCTGGCTACTGTTGATGTAGAAGTACATGCCTCTACAATCAGAAAGAGACTGTACAAGTTTAACTTGCATGGGAGGTGTGCAAGGAGGAAACCTTTGCTTTCCAAGAGAAACATCGAGGCCAGACTGACATTTGCCAGAGATAAAGTTGACAAAGACCAGGACTTCTGGAATAATGTTCTTTGGACAGATGAGTCCAAAATTGAATTATTTGGACACAACAGCAGAGGACATGTTTGGCGTAAACCAAACACAGCATTCCAAGAAAAGAACCTCATACCAACTGTGAAGCATGGAGGTGGAAGTGTCATGGTTTGGGGCTGCTTTGCTGCAGCAGGACCTGGTCAGCTCACCATCATAGAATCCACGATGAATTCTACTGTGTATCAGAAGGTGCTTGAAGAACATGTGAGACCATCAGTTAGAAAATTAAAGCTGAAGCGGAACTGGACCATGCAACATGACAATGACCCAAAACATACTAGTAAATCAACCAAAGATTGGCTGAAAAAGAAGAAATGGAGAGTCCTGGAATGGCCAAGTCAAAGTCCAGATTTGAATCCCATTGAGATGCTGTGGGGTGACTTGAAAAGGGCTGTACGTGCAAGAAACCCCTCAAACATCTCACAGCTGAAAAAGTTCTGCATTGAGGAGTGGGGTAAAATTTCCTCAGACCGATGTCGAAGACTGGTAGATGGCTACAAGAACCATCTCACTGCAGTTATTTCAGCCAAAGGAGGTAACACTCGCTATTAGGGGCAAGGGTGTCCTATCTTTTTCCTCAGTTAGAATAGGCATTTTTGTAGAATGACATTTACAGAAGATCTTGAAAAGACTTTTCTTCAGTTTTCTTTGTTTAGTTGGATTACTTTAATCTCTCTGTATTGTTGAAACGGAGATGAAATAACCTTTTATTAAAAATGTTACAAAAAACCACATGCTTTCAAAGGGTGTCCTAATTTTTTCACATGACTGTATGTCATTTTTCCTAAGATATGGTGCTTCACGCACCGGCATTGACAAAAGGGGGACGAGCAAATATCCCTCCGATTAAGACCTGGTATTTTTGGGGCTCAAAATATAGGTTATAGTCCTCCTATCACTGATTTTATGTGAGTAGGGGACTATAGGACCAGTTCGATCCAATTACTGTGGTTAAATTAACAGCTAGTGAGAAGCACATACAGACCAGGAACTTTCAGCATTATTGGCCGCTCATGCGTTCCAATATGCGTTCCAAAGACCGGAAGTGACGCATCGCGTCACTACGATGCGTTCCACCAATCGGAAGTGCCCTCCCTTCGGCGTCCGGAAACACATGCCGGCACCAGCACTTAAATAGAAAGCGCTAACATACTGTTATGAGCCCTCCAGCCTCCCAGCATACCAGCTGTGCTTTCTACAGGGCCCCCCTCTGTCCGGTGAGTACACTACATCGTTTACACCATTGACTTGTCCCCTTATACTAATGCCTGAGTGGCATATAGTATACCTTGTTTATTGATCAGTATACTATTGCAATATATGAATACCTGTCAACAAGTACCTTACTTTTCAGACTCACATATGAATGTCAGATATAGAGTACTTTGTTTTTTCAGACCTATATAAATGTCTGACATATAGCCCTTTTTCCATCCTCAGAAGTCATCATACACACGGACAAGAGATACATATCTGTATACACAGCACCATCAAGTATGCCAAGGAGCTAAGTACCATCCCATTCTTCTAAGCACAACAATTTTTTTATAAAAATTATTTTTTTTGCTTACTTTGTTCCCTACGTTGACTACACTGTCATCACCTCCTGATGAGCTGCTGTATGCAGCCGAAACGCGTTGGGGTTGTGTCTTTTTATCATTTACATTAGACTTATTCTTTTTGTTTTGTTTCACTGGATTAATATTTCCCGATCCAGCTTTGCTAAGTAGGGCATCACTAGGGCCACATCTAGGCTTAGGTACGGGGGCAGGGTGTCTCCACCACTAGGGGACATCCCTGTGCTGCAGGACATAGTTCCGTAGGGTCGTCTAGGGAGAGAATTTTCCCACAGACTTACCCATTATTATCCCCGTTACTATAGTGATTTATTATTGTACCACCTATCTATAATAGGAGTTTTTTTTGTTTGCATTTTTATATCAGAGCATCTGAGTGTATCGATCACTCTTGCTCATACCCACTTATTAATAAAGGTATCAAGTTTCCTAATTAAGCACGTCAATTCTCAATTTTCTTCTGACTTATTTCAGTTATCTTTTGATTTCCTACTTTAGCATTCCAGTCCCCTATGATAAGAGTTATATCTTTTTTTTTGGTGTTAGTTATAGAAGGTCTTGTAGGCCTTGGTAGAATTATTCAGCTTCAGCCTCATCAGCATCAGTAGTTGGGGCATAACCTTGAATTACAGTGATGTTGAATGGTTTGCCTTGGATTCGAACAGAGATCATTCTGTCATTTTTGAGACTGTAACCCAGTACTGTTTTTTTACTCTTTTATTGACTATGAGGGCTACTCCATTCCTTCTTTGAGATTCTTGCCCACAGTAGTAGATATAATGATCATCTGAATTAAATTCACCCATTCCTGTCCATTTTAGTTTACTGACTCCCAAGATGTCGATGTTGAGTCTTGCCATCTCACCTTTTAGCACCCCCAACCTGCCTTGGTTCATAGATATTATGTTCCATGTTCCTATACAATACTGTTCTTTACAGCATCAGACTTTCCTTTCACCTCCTGCCACATCTGCAGCTAAGCATCCTTTCAGCTTTGGCCCGGTTGCTTCATTCTTTCTGGCGCTACTTGTACTTATCCTCCGCTCTTACCCAGTAGTATTTTGGACATCTTCCGATCTGGGGGGCTCATCTTCCAGTGTAGCTATTACACTGGGGGGCTCATCTTCCAGTGTAGCTATTACACTGGGGGGCTCACCTTCCAAAATGCTATTAAGTAGCATTTTGATTCTGTGAGTGGTTTGCCATTTCCTACTCCAGGGATTTGCGTTTTGTCTGAGCTCTCTGCAATGACCTGTCCATCTTGGGGGGCCCTGCACGGCATAGCTCATAGCTTCACAGAGCTACATAAGCCCCCCCGCCTCGACAAGGCAGTTATCCATGAAGGGGGCCATCCTATTAGTGCACACAAAACCTGTCCTAATCACACAGAAGAACAAGTTACTTCAGAGCACGGAGCTGAAGAGCTGCTTCATCCTCCTCTCCTACTTGTCAGGGATTATGGTCCAGAATTCTGTTTAATTACAGAGAGGAGGTGGGGATGTGGCTGTGTCCTGCTATGTGATTAGAACAGGTTTTGTGTGCACTAATAGGACAGCAGACATTTTATTTCTAATATTTCTAATGATTGCTCCCCAGAGAAAACAAAACAAGGCATTATAACAAATGAAAGGTAATTGTGAATATTTTTAGAATAAAGTAATATTTAGGTATGTTCATTTTCTTAATTCCCAAAGAACCCCTTTAATGTCAGTGTTCATAGACGGCTGCAAAGGTTTACATAGTTGGAAAGGTTAAGAAAACACACAGGTCCATCCAACCTTTAATCCTCTGTTGATCCATAGCAAGGCAAAAAATAAAATAAAAATACAAGCCGGATGCAGAAGAAAAGTTGCAAATATAGGAATCATAAATGGTTGTATCTACGTCACTCCTCCAGAAATAGTGCTTCTCTTGGACAAGAGTGATGGGGTTTCTAGAAAAGAAAGTACCCTTGTTATAAATCCCTGATAACTAGTGTTGAGCAAAGTTCTCTAGAATTGGATTCTGCTGCTTCGCCGAATTTAACAAAAAAATCAGCTTTGTGACGAGGCGCATTTCTTTGTAAATCGCGAGTGCAATGACAGAGAGCGGCATTTGTGCTGCCCCCTATCATTGTACCCCTCAGATGCTGCATTCATCACTGCATCTGACTTTAATATTTAAGTCTATAATAAAAAAAAAAATCATACTTGCCTCATCCATTTGATCATGAAGAGCCCACCGCAGCAATCTTGATTGAAGATCCAGCGCGAAATCTCATGCAGCCCGTGATGTTGTATAGGATTTAGCTGGATCTTCAATCAAGATAGCAGCTGTGGGCTCTTCCCGCTCAAACAGATGGGGTAAGTATGATTTTTTAAAATTTCTTTTACCCTATTTAGGCAAAATAGATTTGTTATCACGGAGCACGAGGAAATTCACAGTGAATTGGATTTTCCCTAAAACTTGCATAGAAGTCCACTTTGTACACTTTCATTTCCTCAACACTAATTATGACCTCATTGGCAACATTTTGGATACATACAGTATATCTTATGAACTTTTATTAAGTCTTTCCGGAAAGTTATAAAAAAAAAGGGTTGCTTGGAAATAAATAACTTTTCACAGGTGCCTGCAGACTGCCTCTGCTATGGAAAGATCCATACATACCTGCTTTCAACCGCTCTGGTCCTGCACACTGGCTCTTGTGTCTCTATGTTTCCATCTGTGTTATTTTTACTTCCTCGCCGACAAGGGTGCAAGAAGTGGACTGTTAATAGACCTTACAGGGAAATTTCCTGGTGGGTCCAACCAAGCCCTCCTGACTGCCGCCAGCTGAGTAAATAAGGATCTCATACTCTCAGCACTTATTCACCTGGCCAACAGCCGCAGTTGCCATCATGAATTCAACTATATCGCTTTCCTTGGGATGGTGGCTAAATACCTCAGTAGGGGCAGCAGTATTTTGTGAAGCACTGTAGTATTTAGTTTTCCAGGGCCACTTTAAGTTTTCAGTCAACTCCTGCATGGACATGATCATCTGCTTTGCTGCAACCAATGGCTGGATTTACCAGTGACATGTCCAGTGGAGTCAATGCCTCTGCTAGAGACGAAATAAGCAAGCCACGGACTAGAAGGTGGGCACATGTGAGCCGGCACACAGGACTGGGGTGGTGGGAAGCAGGTAAGTATGATTCTTTCCATAGCAGAAGCAGGCTACAGGCTCCTGTAAAAAGTTACTTATTCCAAGTCAACCCCTTTAATGCTGTCTTCTGGTTCTGTCTAGAACTTCTGAGATGACTGTAGTCATGTCAAGTAATGAATTTCCTCCTCTGGTCTTCAGTACTGAGCACGTATAGACCAGACTTTATAACTAAGGGCTTTGAAGCAGCATGGAGATACCAAGTATAAGAGATAAGCTGGAGTTGGAGTTGGTAAAGTCCTCTCCTGCATAATGGAAACCAGACGGATCCGTTTTGCAGCCTATAGACTTCTATTATGATGAATCAAAACGGAATGCCTCTTGAAGGCATTCCGTCATAGAAGTCTGTTATGGCTTGTGGTAATGGAATCCTTATTGGGATTGTAATAAAACTCGAACTTGTAAAACACAAGTTTGCTCATCCCTATTGGCCTGGTCACTGGTGTAGTACACTGCAATATATCTGTATTGCAGTGTATCCGCTCTGCAGTGGTAACCCATTTGTCTGTCACAGCTGGTGTCCCAAAGCAATGACACAAGGATGCCATTCTGCAGGAAACATACCCTACAGATCATGAACATGTTTGTCATTTTGCTCCAGGGGGTTAAATCCTACAAAGGTGCTTTTTTATTTAGCGGAAAACTGTAAAGGTCCTACTGGACAGACTTCTCTCCCTTTAGCTGTTATCAAAAGTAACTAGAATGGAATCACTCCACAGAATACATGTTTTTTTAAGAGAGGTGTATACAGTGCTTTGGACTTTTCCAAATTTTTTCACGTTACACCCAAAAACCTAAATGTATTTTATTGAGATTTTATGTGATAGACCAACACAAAGCAGCAAGTATGTGTGATGTGAAAAAAAAAATGATACATCTTTTTTAATAAATAAAAATCTTGGAAGTAGAGTGCATTTGTATTCAGCCCCCCTGAGTCAATACCTTATAGGACCACTTTTCACTGCAATTACAGCTGCAAGTCTTTTGGGTTATGTCTCTACCAGCTTTGCACATCTAGAGGCTGATTTTTTTGCCCATTCTTCTTTGCAAAATAGCCCAAGCTCAGTCAGATTGGATGGAGAACGTCTGTGAACAGCAATTTTCAAGTCTTGCCACAGATTCTCATTGAGATTTAGGTCTGGACTGTGAATGAGCCATTCTAACACATGAAAATGCTTTGATCTAAACCATTCCATTGTAGCTCTGGCTGTATGTTTAGGGTTGTTGTCCTGCTGGAAGGTGAACATCCGCCCCAGTCTCAAGTTTTTTGCAGCCTCTATCAGGGTTTTTTCCAGGATTGCCCTGTGTTTAGTTCCATCCATCTTCCCATCAACTCTGAGCAGCTACCCTGTCCCTGCTGAAGAAAAGCATCCCCACAGAATGATGCTGCCACTACCATATTCTACGGTGGAGATGATGTGTTCAGGGTGATGTGCAGTGTTAGTTTTCCGCCACACATAGCGTTTTGCATTTAGGCTAAAAATCATCTTTTGGTCTCATCTGACTAGAGCACCTTCTTCCCCATGTTTTCTGTGTCTCCTACATGGCTTGTGGCAAACTGTAAATGGGACTTATGGCTTCCTTTCAAAAATTGCTTTCTTCTTGCCACTCTTCAATAAAGGCCAGATTTGTGGAGTACATGACTTATAGTTATCCTTTGGACAGGTTATCCGACCTAAGCTGTGGATCTCTGCAGCTCCTCCAGAGTGACCATGGGCCTCTTGGCTGCTTCTCGAATTAGTGCCTATCCTTGCCTGGGCTGACAGTTTAGATGGACGGCCATGTCTTGGTAGGTTTGCAGTTGTGCCATACTCCTTCTATTTTTGGATGATGGCTTGAACAGTGCTCTGTGAAATGCTCAAAGCTTGGGATATTTTTTATAACCTAACCGTGCTTAACACTTCTCCACAACTTTATCCCTGACCTGTCTTGTGTGTTCCTTAGTTTTTATGATGCTGTTTGATCACTAATGTTCACTAACAAACCGCTGAGACCTTCACAGAACAGCTGTAGTTATACTTAGAATAAATTACACACAGGTAGACTCTTTATTTACTAATTAGGTGACTTCTGAAGGAAATTGGTCACACTGGATTTGATTTAGGGGTATCAGAGTACAGGAGGCTGAATACAAATAAATGTACGCCACAATTTTCAAAATTTTTATTTATTACTAATATTGAAAACCATGTATAATTTTCTCTTCACTTCACATATACTTGCTACTTTGTGTTGGTCTATCACATAAAATCCCAATAAAATACATTTAAGTTTGTAGGTGTAATGTGAAAAAATCTGGAAAAGTTCAAGGGGTATGAATAATTTTTAAGGGCACTGTATGTTGTATCCGACAATCCCAAGGTAGAAAAGAATCATCGGTTTCTACAGTCAGTGATCTGTTGCATATAGTTAGCACTTTAGAATTAGGTTTTATGCAAAATGTGTGATTGCAATTTAGAGAAGTGTTTCCTACTTTAGGCTTGTGGTGATGACCATGACCTATTGTGCAAGCCTCAAATTTGAACCCTAAATTCATCAACAGACCACAAAATATTGAACATGGCAGATGCACCATATGAATTTGCTTTCCCCTGGGATTGTGTGCCAGGCACATAAGAGGCACATACAGCCCATGGTGCTGCCAGATGGGTAATGTTTAGAGCCTGAATGTCAAACTGACACTAAATAATTCTTTATGACTTATAGGTCTTATGAAAATGCCTTTAGCAGTAAGAGCATTACAGTTGTACACACGAAGGGAAGTAGGTAATGTGAAATTCTTCACTGTTGTCCTGCAAATCCATCAGGACACTATTATAAAACAGCCTGAGACTGCAGCTTGTTACTTCAACACGTACTGCTACAGGGATCAATCCAATACAAACACTGTATTAGAGAATGGCTATTTAATTAATTCCATGGCCGAGCTGTGTAGGTTCCAGAATGTCTAGCCTTCTGTTAAGGTCTTCAGGCTTATTAATGTGATGTCTGTGATTGTATCCATTCATCTCTCGTTTTACTGATCATGCACTGCTCAAGTGTTCTGAGCACACGTGAAAAATGGCCGCATGGCAGCTGTTTTTGTTTTATTTATTTTTTCATTTTCAGAACAAAGGCAGTCTATGGGTGTATTTACCAATTTTTTTTTTTATTGATCATGAATATTGACCGTCACAAAATAGGAAAGCCCCATACAAGTCAAGATGGCTCCATAAAATTGCGGAATGGATGCAGACCCATTAATTTCCTCACCCATTGCTCCCTTCCTTGCCCGCGCAAAAAACATAGAACATGTCCTATTCTTGCCCCTTTTGCAGACAAGAATAGGCATTTCTATAATGGGCTGTCTGTTCCGCAAATTGTTTAACGCACACGGGCAGCATCCATATTTTGCGGATCTGTGATTTGTGGACCTGAAAACAAGACGCGGTCGTCTGATTGCGCCCTAATACTGTACTAGTTAAGGCTAGTTTAACACTAGCGTTACATGTGTCCAGCGGGCTGTTCCGGCAGAGAACAGCCTGTTCCAGCATGGCCGGATGTTACCACAATGCCTGCTAGCCCCCTTGAGTATAATGGCATCCGGTGGAGATCCGACCACTACCTGGCAAATACATACACCAGGATTCAGCTGGACAAAAACCATTGCATGCAATAACTGCTGCTCAGGTCCCACTATAGTCTCTGGGGCCAGCGGGCATAGGGCTAATATCTGGTCATGGTGGATCCAGAGAGCTCTGGCAAGCAGTTCCTGCAGAAAAGCAATATGAAAGAAGCCCTAGTCGATACGTTTGTCAAAATATCTACATGACGTGGAAATTTTCCCTGTGGAAATTGACCTGCGGTGCAGATTTTGAAATCCACAGCATGTTAGTTGTTTGTGTGGATTTGCTGTGCAATGCAAAGGGTGAGATCTGGGACAAATACTGTGTACATACTGTATATCCTAAGCCTCATGCATGTGACCATATTACACATCTGCGTTCAGATCTGTAATATTATGCGGATTCCCATTCAAATCCATGGAAATCTTATTAGAAATTTAAGTTGCGGAAATGGTTCATGTTACTTCTTGTGGTGACCACATGAGTAGAGATAAGCGAATTTCAAAAAAATTTGATTTGGCTGGTTTGCAGAATTTTTTCGGAAAAATTTGGTTAGGTCAGAATTTATTTGTGGCGAATCGTGTTAAAAAACTGCTATTTTCTGGCTGCAGAGAACCTTTATAGTGGTGTAAAACACTGTGCCTTGCAGTAACGCACATAGGAAGTCTGCTGTGGTAGTGAAATAATACTGTGAGTCAGTATGACATGCAGATGACAGGCGTCGCTCTTAGAATCACTGCACTTCACTTATTTGGGCAGTTATGGGGCCAAAAATGACCAAATAACTTAAGTGTGAACTCAGCCGTACAGGTCAATATTAGCGTCAAGAAGAAGCGTATCCTTTTTGCACCGTCGTCAGCTGATTCCACATAGATGTCTACAGAACCTGTTCTTTTAAACACTTATACAAGTAGAGCCCCCCTGACAGAATGGAGAGGGTGTCAGCAGTAAGTTTGTGTTGACGTCACTGATTATTTTGCCCTTCCTCTGATCCATCAGAACAATAACCCCAAAAAAACTGATCCAGTCTGTGGAGCATCCACCTTCACTCGGTAAGCATTTGGTCAGTAATCCATCACTGATGCTAAAGCCAAAAAAACAGGAGTAGATCCAAAACAGAGATGACACGTGAATGGAATATTTGCATGTCTTCTGTGGCAGCAGCATCTGGAGGAGGCCACAGAGTGGCACAATGACTGTGTGGAGGTGGCAGCAGCATCATCGGGAGACCACAGAGTGACCCGTGACAGACTGGGGAGGTGGGTGGCAATACCAGTACCAGCTGAAGATGGTGGGTGAAAGAAGGAGCACTTGGCATCAGATGTGTGGCAGCATCAGAATAGTAGCTGAGGCAGGTAGCCAGAAGAAACTGGTCTATTTTGTCAAAGTGTTGGTGTGGCACCATGGATGATCTAGTCTGATGCATCAGGCATTGGTGGGTGGAAATCCTGGCTGATGCACGCCTGAATTGTCTTGACAAAGGTCAGTCTCTCCACATTTTGGGCGAACAGGCGAGTTCTTCTTGGGGTGACTATGGCCCCCGCCACACTAAACACCCGCTCTGATGCCACACTACTGGCCGGGCAGGACAGCTTTTCCAAGGCAAACTCTGACAGTTGCGGCTACAAATCCAGTTTGGCTGCCTAGTAGTTCAGCGGATGTTCAATGTGAGGTGGCAACGGTGCTGTTCATGTATTCCACCACCTGCTGGTTCAGGTCCTGCTCCAGGTCTAGCTGCTGCTGGTGAGTAGTTTCTTCAATAGGCTGGTGAAGAAAGCTGCTCATCAGCGACTCTAGACTCAAGTTGCTGCTGATGGAGCTGGAAATACTCCTACCCCCCCACCATGCCACAGCAGCCATAGCAGAGGAACATAAGCACAGAGGCCCCTCCGGTCAGACCTGAGAGAGGATAGACAATGACGCAGATAGGCAGCGGCCAACTGACTACATTGGATGTCTCTATAGTACAGGGTGGGCCATTTATATGGATACACCTTAATAAAATGGGAATGGTTGGTGATATTAACTTCCTGTTTGTGGCACATTAGTATATGTGAGGGGGGAAACTTTTCAAGATGGGTGGTGACCATGGTGGCCATTTTGAAGTTGGCCATTTTGAATCCAACTTTTGTTTTTTCAATAGGAAGAGGGTAATGTGACACATCAAACTTATTGGGAATTTTACAAGAAAAACAATGGGCAATCCAGCTGTTGCTGCGGCAGGCTGGACCACCACATCAGAGCTACGGTTCTCCCAGGCCACTTTATGGTGACGCTGCATATGTTGATACAGGGCCTTGGTGACAACATTGGCACCCTGGCCACACTTCACCTTCTGCCCACAGATTCTACAAATGGTCATGTTCGCCTCCTCTGGCGGCTTAATTCTGCCACACCGCCAAGTAGGTGATTATACCTCCAACACTCGGCACTGACTGCTACCACCGCTGCTTTTGTGAACCCCTGCACCACTACTTTCCAAGCAGTTAGACTCCTGCAAAGCGGGTGGTCTACCCCGGGCACGTTTGGCTCCAGACCTCCCACTGCTGCCACCCTGCTGACTCCCGGCCACGCTAGCGACTTGCTGGCTCCTCCGCTGCCTCACGGGCAAGCTGCCACCCTCTTTGTCCGATGATGATGAAGCCCCTAATTCACCCGGCTCCCAAGTGCGATCAGCTACATCATCATCGAGTACTGTCTGCACGTCACTGATGTCCTTCTCAACGGTTTCTGGGTCAGGAGCCTGACCGCTTTCCACACCAGCTCCCATGCCACTCTCCGCATCACTACTTGCCCGCCTACAACTAAGGGTTGTGTCCAAGATGGGTGAGGTTATTTATAGGGCTGTGACATCACAGGGCTGTCACCGCCACTTCTGTGAGAAGGTCTGTTAGATGTTCTTCTCTACCTGCATGAAGTTCTTTGTTTTGGTTTCACTTTGTCATCTCCTTTCCTTCTCCCAGCTGTCACCTATTTACACTAATTGTATCCCTTTATAATCCCTCCCATACTGCCTCACGTTGCGGTTTATGCTTCTTCTTGGATTGTGTTCACTGCTGGATGCTGCTTCTGCTGATTCCTCAGATAAGTCTGTTTCCATTATTTTTGTTTCCTTGCTGGCTTGATTCTAGGTGACCCTGACTCCGTCCGTATTAAGTGCAGGGAGTCGGTGGTCGTGTCCCCTCACTATTATAGGGTTTTCAGGTGTCACATAGTATGAGGTACGTGGACATGCAATCGTCTACCATAAAGACCTTTGCATGGGCATAGCAGTCAGGGAGAGCTCTAGGGATTTTACAGGGCTCACCCATATGCTCCTTAGTTTGGGATCAAGCCAGTCGGATGTTTATTTTAAAGTTCCAGCTTTCTGCAACACCATCCGTGACAAGGTCTGGCTGGCTGCTGATTGGCTGCATGCATGGCATTGTGGGTGATCCCTCGTTCCCAGAGTTCCTTGGTCCATGTCCTAACATGTGCAGCAGCCATTTTAGGAAAAAAATGCGATTCATTGCTATGAAGCGTGCAAATTGAATTTTTGCTGAAATTCTGATTCCACTTCGTCAACTTCGATTCGCTCATCTGTACACATGAGCGAATAGGAAGAAAACTCTCTCTGGCTATTTTTCCATTGTGTATTTCCACCGTATGAGCATAGCCTAAACGTCTATGGACCCACACTGTAGTCCTGTATCACCCTATGAGGAAAAATAATCTCATCATATGCTTCTAGAGGAGGATACTGTACCACATGAAAATACCAAATGCTTTATAGGGCTGTAAAGACTACATACATACCTGACATCTTAAAGGGTAACTACACCTTAGGGTCCATTCACACGTCCGTTGTTTCTTTCCGGATCTGTTCCGTTTTTTGCAGAACAGCTCTGGACCAGTTCTGTACCCATTCATTTTCAATGGGTCCTGAAAAAAATCGGACAGCTCAATGTTTTTTTTTCAGGACCCATTGAAAATGAATGGGTACAGAACTGGTCCTGATCTGTTCCGCAAAAAACAGAAGGAGTAGAATTTTTCAAACATGTAGAGTACTGATCCAATAAAAATGTGTGAGATCCATGCTCGAAAAGCCAAGCAGAGTCGATGAAAGCTGAAGAGGTCAATTACTCTGAGCTTTTTTCATCAAAGGTTTAGTTACTCCTTAATATTTTTTCCAATGAGCTTTAACGATATGTCGAAAATAAAGAGCCTTGCGGAAATTGTTACTGACGTTGGACTGCAAAGGAGACAAGAATCAAGACTGAGGGGACAGGGATTATGGTCGCGAGCCTGAGCAGTAGCAATGATGCGGACTGCTCACTGACTGCTAGCATTCTTATGTGCATATTGATTAAAACTAATTAGGCCACAGGGCACATCAATACAGTTATGTTTGCTAATGTCCTTCAGACTCCTTCCAGGTGTTGTGATTTATTTTAAGGTGTGAATGGCATCCTTTTAAGATCTATAGAATTTGAAGAAATAGCTTCCACCTATCCGGAATGTGGATATGCCATAAATGACTAGGCCCACTTCACATATCTCAGTTGTGTCCGGCCAGTTGTTGTAGGTTGGGAGGTAAATGCAAGTGATATATGTCTGCACAGGTCTGGTGTCTATACACTGATAGTGCCAGACAGGCAAACGTAGCATGGAGCTTTTTTCTGTGTGGAGCTATTTGACATCCGGCATCATCAGTGATGTGCTGGATGTATGTGAACTATCCTACGGGATCAGTGCTGGCTTTGGTTCCCCTCTGTTTTTTTTGTGCACCACGCTAAAGAGGAACTGAACAGGATCACTGTACAATCTAAGGCTGGCATCAAATATACAGAACTCCATGTGGATGAACTGGGAGTTATTAAAAAAACATTAGCCCAGCAGGAAGTTCTAGTTTAAAGAGATACTATCTCTAACGTTTTATCTTGTGTTCAATGCATATTTTCCAAAAACATACATTTTCATAGATTCTTGAGGACTTGCAATTTGTAATTCTACTGATTTCCAACAGAGGGCAGCATAATACAGTGATACATTATACGGAAATCCAACTCTCCTCGTCATCTTTAGAACATCAGATCACGTCTATTGCCTTAGAAACAAATCTCCCTATAAATCCAACAGATTTTCTCCCACTGCCTAGATTTTATTTTGAAAGAAAACCAAGCGCTTTGGAAAAAAACCAAGATTTAACAGTCCAGACTCAGCGGGTTTCATCTACTGAATCCCGGGAGCCTGTCACAGAGGCTAACGACATATAAGAAACATTTGGCCTGTATGATCTGCTCGTTCTTCCAACTAACCTTAAAACCACAACAGGAGAGATACTATAGCTCAGAGGTACACATTACTGGGTTTACATCTTAACCACCTGTTCCTTATATTTCCTTGTGGTTAGTCTCATCATAAAATAAAACTCAGTTCTAACTTTAATCTGTAGGGCTTTGTTCACTTTGGCAAGTAGCTTCTATTTTCATGATTTATGTATCACGGAACAGCGGATGTGGACCCACAGTGCCACTAACTAGAAATACTCCAGCATGACTAAGCGACTACCCGGATTTCACTAGCGCCTCTGATGGTGAGGATAGGCTTGATCATTGGTAGTTGCCAGGGGCTACTCTGGAGCGTAAACCAGTCAGTGACAGCTGGTCGAGGCAGACCAGGAGGTACGTGCGGAGGTACCGACAGTACAGACTTAGTAAGCCAGACAAGCAACAAGACAGGAAAAGGAGGATGATGCAGGGACATAGTCAGGACAAGCAAAGGGTCAAGGCAGGTGGCACAGGAGCAAGGTCAGACAATCCAGGTCGTTAACAGGAGAGGCAATGCAGGCAGGCTGGGATAGGAGATGAGCGAAGTTCAGGAACGAAGCACGAAGTCAGGAACACGAGTGGCAATCAAGCTCTTTAGCACAAGATAAGGACCTTGACTCTAAGGCATCTTGGTAGAGGGCTGAGCTACTAAAGTACCTGCAGGAGAGCCAGGATAGGTTAACGAGATCACCTGACACAAGTCAGCCCCGCCCAGGGAGTGATACATATGCACAACAGACGCCAAGTCCAAGCAGTGTTCAGGTTAAATGGAAGTTGAGTGAAATCTTCAAGGTAATACTAACCACACAGGCAGAACCCAAAGCTGCAGCAGAGAACACGATCACAGATGAGCACGGTGCCCGGAACCGCGGGGGTAACACCGTCGCACAGAGAACATTGCGATGGGCCCTATCTTTTGTAACACATCCTAATGGATCCCATTGATGTTAAGTGGATCCCTCAAATCTCACAACACAAGTTTTCAACAGAAAAAGCAAACCGTGACAATTTTGTGAGCAGTGCCTAAAAGGGATTGTGCAAGAATGGGGGGTTGCCACCAGTAAAGGGAAGCTTACTTATCTGCATCCCAACACTGGATCCTCACTCCCTCTCCACGTGGCCTGCGATGCTCCATAGCATTCCCTCGCTCAAAAGGTATGGTTTGACGCCACCTGTAGCCAATCATTTGCCATGGTAGTGACCTGTTCCCCTTGCGTCATGACAAATGGTCACATGACCCAAGGGGATCCCTCACTGCTGTTGCCAGTGATTGGCTGCAGGCAGTGACAAACTAGATGTTTTCGGTGATGGAGTGTAGAGGAGCATCACTGGCCAGGAGGAGAAGGACCAGGGAGCCAATGGGAAGCAGGCAAATAAGTTTCCCTTTACAGGTCCAGCCAAGAGGTGCCCTGCCAATCAACCATTACCATGTAGCTGTGGTGCCAGAAGCCGGAACTACACAGCTCCGTCCACTAGACAATGAACAGAACTACATGTACATGGTAACAGCTGATTGGCGGTGGTGGGGGGGTGTCAGACCCCCACCTATCTGATATTGATGGCATATCCTAAGAATAGCCCATCAGTATAAAAAAATCCTGGATAACCCCCTTTTAGATACACACATTTTTCTTAGCCAATTAACTTATCAATATGTTTTTGGAGTGTGAAAGGTAACTCACACAAATACTGGCAGAACATGCCAACTTCATGCAGATGTTACCCTTGGCTAGATTTATTCCTATGACCCCAGAACTGGGAGTGCCAATGAAATGAAATAAACATGTACCCTAAGTCTATCCAAGCATATATGTTTATAGGATAATCAGGGTAGATGGCTATTTCAGACAACCCATCACCTACATAATACATAAAGATGTCCATTCCTAACCTCTAAGGAAACATTTACCGTAGTAGCATGTACAACATTAAAGTTACCCTACTGTCCAAAACTAAAATTTGACTGTACATGGAAAATGTGCTTTCCACCAAAACAGCCCCATTCAGTTGAATGGAACTGAATGTCAGTTGTGGAAAATTTCTTCAATGTAATCTGCCGTGTGTGAAGGTACCTGTTAGGGTCCTGTCACGTGACCCGGGTGCAAACGCCAAGGGTTGCTTTATTTCACTCCCTCAATCTTGCTTGCAACTCAGGGCTCTTTCACACCTGCGTTCTTTACTTCCATAGAGTTCCGTCGTCGGGGCTCTATGCCGGAAGAATCCTGATCAGTTTTATCCTAATGCAGTCTGAATGGAGAGAAATCCGTTCAGGATGCATCAGGATGTCTTCATTTCCGGACCAGCAAGCTGCGCTTTTTTCTCCGGCCAAAAATCCTGAAGACTTGCCGCAAGGCCGGATCCGGAATTAATGCCCATTGAAAGGCATTGATCCGGATCCGGCCTTAAGCTAAACGTTGTTTCGGCGCATTGCCGGATCCGACGTTTAGCTTTTTCTGAATTGTTACCATGGCTGCCGGGACGCTAAAGTCCTGGCAGCCATGGTAAAGTGTAGTGGGGAGCGGGGGAGTGACGTCAGTGGCGCATGGATGACGTGATCGCATGGCACGTCATCCATGCGCATGGGCGCTCTGACATTATTCTGGAGCGGCCCGGGAACCGCACGGACTGTAAGTATACCGCTCCCCCGCTCCCCACTACTACTACGGCAACCAGGACTTTAATAGCGTCCTGGCTGCCATAGTAACACTGAAAGCATTTTGAAGACGGATCCATCTTCAAATGCTTTCAGTTCACTTGCGTTTTTCCGGATCCGGCGTGTAATTCCGGCAAGTGGAGTACAGGACGGATCCGGACAACGCAAGTGTGAAAGAGGCCTTACTCTCAGGCAAAGTGAGCCTAAAACAAGGTAAGTTCTACCATCTATTGCAATCAAATGAATTAAAGTAATTCCAGGGCCAATAGAAACCCCAACATCACCTTGCTTGCAGGCAGACTCACAGTAGAACTAGCCACACTGATAAACAGACACGTGGTAACCAGCGCTAACCACGAGACAAACCGTTAAAGTTTTAGCTTTAATACATAAATATATAGAAAACATGTAGTTAGAAAAACTAATAGAAATAACAGGCATATATACTGGTTTGCAAAACAGTTAAGAAACAAAAGGATTAAAACAGAAAAGTTTGGTAAAAGTCCTTTCTCTGGTCCTTTGAATAAGGGCTCATGCACACGACCGTATGTATTTTGCACTGCGCAAAAAATACAGATGACGTCCGTGTGCATTCCGTATTTTCCGGAACGGAACAGCTGGCCCCTAATACAACAGTACTATCCTTGTCCGTAATGCGGACAATAATAGGACATGTTCTATTAGGACATTTTCTATTTTTTTGCGGAACGGAAATACGGACATACGGAAATGCAATGCACACGGAGTAACTTCCTTTTTTTTTTTGTGTACCCATTGAAATGGAATGGTTCCACATATGGTCTGCAAAAAAAAATGGAACGAACACAGAAAGAAAATACGTTCGTGTGCATGAGCCCTATCGAGAACGCAGAACACAACCCAATGTCGATCCCCAGATTGTGTCAAACAAATGTCTACAATCCCTCATTTTTTATTCAGTTTGGCAGTGTGTGGAGCTGAGAGGGGCTTCCCTCCCATTCTTCTCAGTAAGTTAATGCCCTTTCCCCCTTCACTATCCTTAGGCTACATGCACACGAACATTGTTTGTTTCCGTGTCCGTTTCTTTTTTGCTGATAGGATGCGGGCCCATTCATTTTAATGGGTCCGCCAAAAACGCATCAGTATGTCCGTTCTATTGCCTCGCAAAAAAATAGTGCATGTCCTATTTTTTTCTAGTTTGCGGACAAGGATAGGCATTATTACAATGGATCCGCCCAAAAAACGGATCCACAAAAAAAAGGATGCCATACGGAATGTAATCAGATTTTTTTTCCAGATCCGCAATTTGCGGACCGCAAAATACATATGGTCGTGTGCATGTAGCCTTAGGCCTCATGCACACGACAGTATTTTTTTGCGGTCCGCAGAAAGGGGTTCCGTTGTTCCGTGATCCGTGTCCGTTATTTTTTCTGTGTGTCTTCCTTTATTTTTGGAGGATCTCCAAACATGAAGGAAAGTAAAAAAAGTTTAGTTTGCCATGCAAATGATGAAAATCTTGTGTGCATCCGTGTTTTTTCACGGACCCATTGACTTGAATGGGTCTGCGAACCGTTGTCCGTGAAAAAAATAGGACAGGTCATATTTTTTTCACGGACTGGAAACACGGATCACGGACGCGGATGACAAACGGCGCATTAGCCGAGTTTTGCACGGACCCATTGAAAGTCAATGGGTCCGCAAAAAATCACGGAAAACGGAACAACAGACACGGGACACAACAACGGTCGTGTGCATGAGGCCTTAGGTGAACCAGTACTGGGACAGGAAGGTTGCTTGAAGGCTGGTCAGCATCATGCTACTTGCAATGTTTGAAATATTTCACTAGCCCTATCATAAAACTGAAAGTTATGACACAAGTGAAAAGTGGGAATTGTCACAAAAGCACAATAAAACATACCAAAAAGTTGTGCAGTCCAAATTCAGGGTTAACATATTTGCACTTTTTAGCACATGGAACGCTATCACTTGTATCGCCAGCACTAAGTGTACATCCACATGTGATGGGAAATACAGCGGAAATGGCTGCGGATTTCATCATGTCTGAAAGGGTGAAATTCATGGCGCAGATTCGCAGCATAAATTGACAGGCTGCAGATTCCTCACCTCAAGTCAATTTATACTGCAAACTTTTTACGCGGCGTGTGGATTATTATTATTATTAGTTATTAAAGATCCATGTATTCCATGGCGGTGTGCATGTGGGAAAGGGGTGCACATACAAACCAAGGGCAACTGCTCTAGGCTTGTTCTACACCGGCCCAGCGACTTTTCCCCTTTGCATGGTGTCTTTCCTGTTTTGTTGCTTTACAACCTGGATTTAAAAGATTTGTTACAGTGGAAGGAAAAAAAAAAACTTGTTTAAAAAAAATGAATAAATAAAAACTTTAATGTACATATACATTTATCCCCTTTCCTATGAAAACCAACAAATTAACCCCTTAGTGACCAGCCTGATTTGCGTTTTTCTTACTTTTTTCATAGTCACGTTCCAAGAGCTATAACTTTTTTATTTTATTTTTCCATATATATAGCTGGGCTTGTTTTTAATGGCGCCATTTTGGGGTACACATAACTTTCTGAATAACTTCTATTAACTCTTTCTGAGAGGTAGAAATAACATAATATATTTATTCTCTGGGTCACTACAATTACAGTGATATCAAATACATATAGTTTTATTTCTGTTTTACTACTTTTTTGCAATAAACCCCTTTTTTTTTTCAAGAAAAAAATGTTTTTGCATTGCCGCTTTCCAAGACCCATAACTTTTTTATTTCTTTATATGGAGTTGTATGAGGGCTTGATATTTGCGGGACGACTTGTATTTTTTTATTGGTATCATTTTGGAGTAATTGGAGCTTTTTAATCGCTTGTTATTATGTTTTTTCGGTGGCAACTAAGAATAAATTAGCAATTCAGTCTTTTTTTTTTTTACGGCGTTCACCGTAGGGGATAATTGACGTGATTTATCTATATCAGATTGTTTCTCATTAAGGAGCTCATTGTAGTTGATAACCTAATCTGATAGGCCCTTTTCACACGGGCGTGATGTGTAAGCATTGCACCCGCACTGAATCGGGACCCATTCATTTCTATGGGGCTGTGCACATGAGCTGTGATTTTCACGCATCCCTTGTGCGTTGCGCGAAAATCGCAGCATGCTCTATATTCTGTGTTTTTCACGCAACGCAGGCACCATAGAAGTGAATGGGGCTGCGTGAAAATCGCAAGCATCCGCAAGCAAGTGCGGATGCGGTGCGATTTTCACGCATTGGTTGCTAGGTGACGATCGGGGTGGGGACCCGATCTGTATTATTTTCCCTTATAACATGGTTATAAGGGAAAATAATAGCATTCTGAATAAAGAATGCAAAGTAAAATAGTGATGGAGGGGTTAAAAATAAAAAAAATTAACCCACCAAGTCCACTTGATCGCGTGGGTCTGGGTATCAAACATGGCGATTTTTCCTCACGCGTGTGCAAAACGCATTGAAGCAATTTGCACTCGCGTGGAAAAAGCACACATTTTACTGCAACGCACCCGCATCTTATCGGGCCATCACACGCCACGCTCGTGTGAAAGGGCCTTAAGGTCCCTTTACACAGGGCGACAGAGCAGGAGATTGTTAGGAAGGAAGCATTCCTTCCCGACAATGGCCTGCTCTTTAACCACCTCAGCCCCCCTAGCTTAAACCCCCTTTATGACCAGGCCACTTTTTACACTTCTGCACTACACTACTTTCACCGTTTATCGCTCGGTCATACAACTTACCACCCAAATTAATTTTACCTCCTTTTCTTCTCACTAATAGAGCTTTCATTTGGTGGTATTTCATTGCTGCTGACAACTTTTTTGATATTAATCGAAATTGACCGAAATTTTTACAAAAAATGACATTTTTCACTTTCGGTTTTATAATTTTTCAAATTAAACTACATTTCTATATACATTTTTCTCTAAATTTATTGTTCTACATGTCTTTGATTAAAAAAAAATCAATAAGTGTATATTTATTGGTTTGGGTAAAAGTTATAGCGTTTACAAACTATGGTACAAAAATGTGAGTTTCCGCATTTTGAAGCAGCTCTGACTTTCTGAGCACCTGTCATGTTTCCTGAAGTTCTACAATCCCCAGACAGTAGAAACACCCCACAAATGACCCCATTTCGGAAAGTAGACACCCTAAGGTATTCGCTGATGGGCACAGCGAGTTCATGGAAGTTTTTATTTTTTGTTACAAGTTAGCGTAAAATGATTTTTTTTTTCTTACAAAGTCTCATATTCCACTAACTTGTGACAAAAAAAAATTTTTTTACATGAACTCACCATATCAGAATACCTTGGGGTGTCTTCTTTCCAAAATGGGGTCAATTGTGGGGTAGTTATACTGCCCTGGCATTTTAGGGGCCCTAAAGCGTGAGAAGTAGTTTAGAATCCAAATGCGTAATAAATGCCCTGTGAAATCGTAAAGATACTCTTTAGAATTTGGGCCCCTTTGTGCACATAGGCTGCAAAAAAGTGTCACACATGAGGTATCGCCGTACTCAGAAGAAGTAGGGCAATGTGTTTTGGGGTGTTTTTTTACATATACCCATGCTGGGTGAGAGAAATATCTCTCTAAAATACAACTTTTCCCATTTTTTTAATACAAAGTTGTCATTTGACAGAGATATTTCTCACACCCAGCATGGGTATATGTAAAAATACACCCCAAAACACATTGCCCTACTTCTTCTGAGTACAACAATAGACACTTTTTTGCAGCCAAGATGCGCAAAGGGGCCCAATTTCCAATGAGTACTTTCAGGATTTCACAGGGCATTTTTACGCATTCTCACGCTTTAGGTCCCCTAAAATGCCAGGGCAGTATAAATACCCCGCATGTGACTCCATTTTGGAAAGAAGACACCCCAAGGTATTCCTTGAGGGGCATGGCGAGTTCCTAGAATTTATTTATTTTTTGCACAAGTTAGCGGAATTTTTTTTTCTTACAAAGTCTAATATTCCATTAACTTGTGACCAAATTTTTTATTTTACATGAACTCGCCATGCTCCTCACGAAATACATTGGGGTGTCTTCTTTCCAAAATGGGGTCACTTGTGGGGTATTTATACTGCCCTGGCATTTTAGGGGACCTAAAGTGTGAGAAGAAGTCTGGAATATAAATGTCTAAAAATGTTTAAGCATTTGAATTCCGTGAGGGGTATGGTGAGTTCATGTGAGATTCAATTTTTTGTCACAAGTTAGTGGAATATGAGACTTTGTAAGAAAAAATAAAAATAAACTATTTCCGCTAATTTGCTGCAAAAAAAAAAATCTTCCATGAACTCGCCATGCCCCTCAAAAGTGATCTTTATAGCGCCACAGCAATTTTACGGTGTTTTTGCAGTGATCAGAAAAAAAAAAATTCGGTCACTGCGGTGGGGCGGACTGAACGCAAGTGTGCGCACAAGATCAGGCCTGATCGGGCGAACACTGCGTTCTTTGTAGAGCCTATAGAACATGTCCTATTCTTGTCCGCAATTGCGGACAAGTAAAGGCATTTTCTATATAGTTCTGGTAATGTGTGGATCCGCAAAATGTGTAAAAAGCACATTGCCGTGTTTTGCAGATCCGCGGTGTCTGTGTTTTGCGTATCCGCGTATCTATGGATCCGCGGATCCGCAAAACACATACGGATGTCTGAATGGAGCCTTACAGGGGGGTGATCAATGACAGGGGGGTGATCAGGGAGTCTACATGGGGTGATCAGGGGTTAATAAGGGGTTCATAAGTGACAGGAGGGGGGTGTAGTGTAGTGTGGTGGTGATTGGTGCTACTTACAGAGCTGCCTGTGTCCTCTGGTGGTCGATCCAAGCAAAAGGGACCACCAGAGGACCAGGTAGCAGGTATATCAGACGCTGTTAACAAAACAGCATCTGATATACCTTTCAAGGGTTAAAAAAATCGCATCTACAGCCTGCCAGCGAATGATCGCCGCTGGCAGTCTGTCGATCAACTGGTTTACCTTCCGATCCTGTGAACGCGCGCTACTGTGAGCGCGCGTTCACAGGAAATCCCGCGTCTCGTGAGATGACGTGCCGGCGCGTCAAAGAGGAACAGACCGACCGCCTGCAGGATGCATCCCTGCGTTAGGCGGTCTGTAGCTGGTTAAATGGATTTTCTCATCTCAGACAATGGGGGCATATTGCTAGGATATGCCCCCATTGTCTTATAGGTGCGGGTCACACCTATGCTGGGACCCACACCTATATTGAGAACAGAGCCCTGAAAGTGGTAGAGGGCACACTGCGCATACGCAGCCGCCCTCTATTAATTTTTTATGGGCCTGCCACAAATAGCCGTGCGCTGGCTCGGCTATTTCCGTCGGCCCATAGAAGTGAATAGGAGTGGTGGCCGGTCATGAGCAGTGCGCATTCACTTCTATGGGGAGACCGCTTGGTGGTGGCCAGACTAGAGTCCTCCAGCCACCACCTTGTGGGGCTTCGTTACTGATATAGATGGGACCCACATCTATAAGACAAGCCATATGTCGCCATTGTCTGAGATAAGACAATCCCTTTAAGTTTTAGGCCTCTTTCACACTACAGTATGTCCATTTCAGTGTTTTGCAGTCCGTTTTTCACGGATCCGTTGTTCCTTTTTTTTGCTTCCGTTGTGGTTCAGTTTCCGTTCCGTTGTTCCGTTCCGTTTTTCCGTATGACATATACAGTATACAGTAATTAAATATAAAAAATTGGGCTGGGCATAACATTTTCAATAGATGGTTCAGAAAAAACGGAACGGAAACGGAAGACATACGGATGCATTTCCTTATGTGTTCAGTTTTTTTTGTGGACCTATTGACTTGAATGGAGCCACGGACCGTGATTTGCGGGCAATAATAGGACATGTTCTATCTTTCAACGGAACGGAAATACGGAAACGGAATGCATACGGAAAACATTCAGTTTTTTTTGCGGAACCATTGAAATGAATGGTTCCGTATACGGACCGTATACGGAACGCAAAAAACGGACCGCAAAACAGAAAAAAAAAACGGTAGTGTGAAAGAGGCCTTACACAGTGAAAAATATCTTTTTGTGTTACCATTTTCTGAAAGCCATTTTTTATTTATTTTTTGGGCGATTGTCTCATGTAGGAGCTTGTTTTTTTGCAGGATGAGGTGACAGTTTGATTGGTACCATTTCGGAGTACATACGATTTTTAGATTGCTTGGCATTAGACTTTGTTTTGGCACAGTTTTTATTTTAATTTTTTATAGCATTCACCTGAGGGGATAGATTGTGTGATATTTTTATAGAGCAGGTTGTTACAGATGCAGCGATATGTGTCTGTTTTTCATTTTTTTCTGTTATTTATAGTTTTATATGATTTTATTACGGGAAAGATGCATTTTTTTTGTTGGAACCTAGGTATCCTACAGGTTAATACTAAAAGAAAAAAAAACTAAAGCACAAAATGAAACAAAAAATACTTAATTTTTTTACATTTACGTCTACGGCGCTGTGTGAGGGGCCGATCTGTAATATATTGATACCGTATGTTGGAGTGTGTATGACTTTTTTTAGCAATGTTTATTAAAATGTTTGTAGTATACAATCATAATTGTGATATAAAACTACAGCATGTTGCAGGAAAACTACAACTCCCAGCGGGTCCTGAAGGTTTGCATTTCACAGGGCATGCTAGGAGTTGTAATTTCCAGAGGGGAATGCAGTAAAATGTGAAATTATATTTTTATTAAACTATAGATTTACCTATATTTCATACTGTCTTGGGGGACTAGCGGCAGCCTGTGATGTCCACCACTGCAGCTTCTGTTTCATGGGGGACACAGCAGCACCACCAGCACATCTGCACACTGCTGCGCTCTGCAGACTCTAGAATATGGGCGGGCGGCAGGGCTCTGTGAGGATGCAGCGTGCATGCAGCGCAGGGAGTGAAAAGGAAGAGCAGGCACCGCACCACATGTATCAAGAGGCGGGTCCTGCTGCCCACTGAAAGATGGCAGCACCAGACGCCAGCATCACTGCAGGGCAAGTTAAGTGGCAAGATAATCAAAATAATCTCGCCACCTTCTGTATGTCTGTATAGCTCTACTCCTCCTATTGAAGTGGCAGGTAGCGGCGATTGCCAGCAGAAAGTTGTCGCTGCCTGCCACTGCTAATTAATATGTAGACAAGAGGTTGCACTACATTTCTTTCCAGAAGATTAAAAATACTCCTCTTAACAGTTTTGAGGAGTATTTTTAGCCGAGGAGGAGTACAAATTTTGCGGTAATTCACATATACAGTATAATGCATAGGCCCACATAACGTTATGAGGTTATTTCTGCAGGGAAACCTGACGCTGCCATACACGGCACCCACCTGACGCTGCCATACACGGCACCCACCTGACGCTGCCATACACAGCGCCCGCCTGACCCTGCCATTCATAGCTCCAACCTGATGCTGCCATACACAGTGGCTACCTGACGCTGCCATACACAGAGCCCACCTGACGCTGCCATACACCGCCAACCTGATGCTGCCATACACAGCGCCCACCTGACACTGCCATACACAGGGCCCACCTGATTCTGCTATACACAACGCCCGCCTGACGCTGCCATACACAGCGCCCACCTGATGCCCGCCTGAAGCTGCCATACACAGGGCTCGTCTGACACTGCCATACATAGGGCTTGCCTGACGCTGCGATACACAGCGCCCCCCCTAACACTACTATTATACATATTACATACATAGCTCTACCACATGCCCATTACACAGATAGTTTACTATATACACATTGCACACACAGCTTTGCTGCATGTCCATTACACAGATAGAACTACTTTGTGCACATTACACACAGAAAACTGTAGAATAGACTGGTTACACTGACATTGCTCTGCTTTATACACACTTCCCATACATAAAGTACCTCTGCATTCTCCAGCACAGTCCTACACGGATATTAACCTACAAAAGGCCACCTGTCGACTAGACAGTTTACAAATACCACTTGTATGACATCCAAAGGTAAACCAAAACTAACAAGTGGAGAATGGTATAAAAAATGTAAATTTATTGATAAAATACAAAAGATGGAGCTACTACAGAATTACAAGAGTACGGAGAAGCACAGGGTCACGCACCCATCCTCCTGGACGCCCGATCGTCTCGGGGATCGGTAGTCTGTGTACCAACATAGGGAAGTTTATTGACTTCTTCCTTCAAAAGAGTGTGGAAATCCTCCCATCTTTTGTTAAAGATACGACAGATATGTTGAGGCGATTGAACGGTATTCACGTCGATCAGGATACGGTTCTTGTCACTTGCGATATTGAATCGCTATACACGTCTATATACCACGACCAGGGAGTGCGAGCATCTAGATCCTTTTTAATCATGACTGACTACGATAACGATCTGATTGAATTCATCCTAGCGTTATTAGAATTCACATTGACGCATAACTATTTTCTTTTCAAGGACCGCCTCTTCCTACAGCTCCAGGGTACAGCAATGGGGGCATCATGTGCACCCTCATATGCAAATCTGTTCCTGGGGCTGTGGGAGAGAGAGCTGGTGCATGAAACACCTGGATATGATGCCGCACTCCTATGGTCGAGGTATATAGACGATGTATTTTTTCTATGGCATGACACCATTCCTGCCTTGGAAGATTTCCTGGCTCGTCTTAATACAAATACTCGCAATATTAAACTTACCTGGAAATATAGCCTTACAAACGTTGAATTTCTAGACATTATGATCATCAAAGGCCCTGATGGATATCTGTCTACTGATCTATTCAGGAAATCCACAGCTGTCAATGCCCTTCTCCACGCCTCCTCTGCTCACCATCCAAACACGATTCAGGCAATTCCTACAGGGCAATTCCTGAGAACTCGCAGGATTTGCTCCAGCGAAGAGTACCTCGACCAGCAGGCCTCAGCCCTGACACAACGATTTCTCGAAAGAGGATACCAATTCAACACTATCTAACGAGGTTATGAGAGAGCCAAAAAAACATCTAGAGACTCTCTGCTGGTAAGTAGGTCGAAACCAAAAATCAAAAAAGATAATAACGTGAGATTCATCACCCCCTTTAATAGTAAGTGGAAGTTTATACAATACATCCTTCGCAAGCATTGGCCAGTCCTGCAAACCGATGGTGATCTGGCTGCGAGCCTTCCGGCGTATCCCCAGATCACTTGGAGAAGGTCGCGCAATTTGCGCGACATTCTCACCAAGAGTCACTATGTGCCCAAACCCACCGGCGGAATCTTTGGGAGTAGGGGCCCGAATTGGGGCTCTTTCTCCTGCGGATCCTGTACTGCTTGTCAGTACATGATCCGGTCTACTGGCTTTTGCGACTCTTCTGGTCTGAAGAACTACACCATCGTACACCATATTAATTGCAATACTGAGGCAGTGATATATCAGATCACCTGCCCTTGCAATTTATTTTATATTGGTATGACCAAAAGAGCACTTAAGGTTCGTGTCTTGGAACACATTCGCAGCATTCGGGCAGCAGCAGGCACACTTGAAAAGGATTGGGACTCGCTACAAGCAGTCCCAAGACATTTTCACAAATTCCATAGATCCGACCCAGGGGGATTATCAGTCAGGGGCATTGACAGAATCCACTTGGGATCCAGAGGCGGCAACATAAAAGTGGCATTGCTGCGTAGGGAAACCAAGTGGATTGTCACCCTAGATACCGTCACACCCCATGGCCTCAATGAGTTTAGTAGCTTTTCTTCTTTTCTATGAATAGCGCGCGAATTTTAATCACAGGGTATATATATTTGGATGTCAATATATGTTTCATGACTATAATATTATATGTCTTTTTCCCTTCTCTTTGAGATTCCATATACCCAGTTCATTGTGGGTTCTGGTGGTAAGGGAGGTCGCCATCAACCATAGGAGAATACGGTCATCATGCGGGATAACATCGGATGTTTCATTATTGGTCATATGAAGGACACTGTTCCTCAGCACAGCTATCCTATGGCCCTAACATCCAGGGTTGCAACACATTTTTCATTTCGTTAGCAGGTCTGACATCGCCTTCTGATTATGTGGATATCTCCGAGTCCCTGTTTGGCCTGGATCGTTCCTCTTTTTTCCACTGTTGGGTCGGATTCGACTCCCTTTCCCTTCTTGTTTTCACTGCAGATGTCTGGGCTCTTGTTGGATGGGTGACTTTTTCGGTCGACCCCGCCGGCGGCCTGTTTTGCCGCCCGCGGTGTCGACCCTTATGTCCCCCACCCAAACCTCGACTCTCAATAACTGCAGGGGCGGGCGATTTGATATATCACTGCCTCAGCATATGTAATTTTTTTATTTTTTTTTTTATTCACCAGATAATCACTATTATTCTTTCACTGGTCTTCACTGTCTGTCGTTTATGAAATATTATATTTAAGTTGTATATATTTTTCGTGATGATCTTTTTATTCTCATTATATGCATCATGACTATCCAATTACAATTATGATTTTTGTATCATGCTTTTTTGAATCATGCTGCTTGGCTTTCAGATGTCGACTGTGTGTTCGATATCGAACTAGGTAATATATATAGATCGTTTATCTATTAAGGTATGGATCTATTCATGCTCCGGTGACTTTTTAATTCTAAATCTAATCATCAAGAGCATTTACTAACGGGCAGGCGTATTCAATTACGTCGTCCGGATCATCGATTCTGAACACATAGTCGACATCTGATTATAACCATTAAAAATATATATGAAATTTTATTGCTAAATTAGTGTTGATATTGTTTATATTCTTTATATTCTTTACATATCTATGTGTATATTTTTATATAATGTACAACACATCATGTTATTTTTTTATTTTTTTTTCCGTTTCACAGTCACTTTATGGCATATGATATTTGGTCCATAATTATATGGTCCTTGGGGGCACTTTCAATGTTTCGGCCGTGGTCAGTGGGGACGGGCTAGAGCAACCATTTGGCTATGGATGTGCTCCGCCCCGCCCCCACTCACACACGGCTGACTCTATGTATTAATTGGCACGTGCACATGATGTGAATTGTTGTTTTCAAGCGCAGTTGTAATTGTGTGAGACTCAGTATGGATACGTCCGGTGTCCCCTTTTGGCATTTTGTTATAGTCAGCGACACGTTTGCAGCATTTCCCGTCTCCCTATCTATATACTACCGGTTGCGGGTCACCTGCGTTCCACAGGGCCGCGGACTGCGCATGCGCTGCTCGGCGCCATCTGGACGCGCTCCATGACGTCATATTCTCGCGCTTGCGCGATGACGTGGATGCGCCGAGAGATGGCGTCGAGCATCATGGAGCATCCCGCGCCCAGATATGTGGACCACAGGTGTACCATATGGAGGTAATTTTCCCTTACCCACCCACTTTTCCTTATATATACCCTGTCCACATATCATTTCATACCTCCTGACGAAGCCGTAGGGCGAAACGCGCGTCGAGGTTGTGCGCTCAGGGTCCTCACGCCCACTCACCACCATGTCTTCAGGTACGTTCTACACTGATATCTCTCTGTCCTAACTCCTGCTAGTGACTCTGCACGTATCCATAGTGAGTCTCTCCATACATCCATGGTAACTATTGTTTACATTGTGATCTCCATCAGAGAATTTCACTTCCATGGTCTGCTGTTTCACGGTTTTAATGCCATATGTGGATACGCTGTGCCTTTCCCCTGCTATCAACAGGGCTAATTACATTATTTGTTTGTAGATATTGTGTAGAACCTTCATATTGGGCCATTTTTGTCACCTTTAAACGCACATCAGCACTTTATTTCGGTACCTGTTAATGTGTCATCATTCACAGACACTTTGGTGAACTGTGGCGTCCGTGACCCTGTGCTTCTCAGTCCTACACGGATCCTGTGTTCCCCTAACTCCTCCCACACACATGGCTGATCACATGGCTGTGACATCACCACAGGTCCTGTAACCACAAAGTAGCGTCTAGTCCAGTCTCCGGACTGGTGAGAGAGAAGTCTGTTAAGGGGCGGGGCTTCCCGGGAGAGGGGTGGGGCTTCAAATAGGCAGGGGCCAACCCAGGATTTCCCCGGCTCCCCGGTGGGCCAGTCCGAGCCTGGTTAAGCAGATTGCTGTAGAGGCCACTGTTAAGGGGACAGGGTGTTGTGGAAATCACTGTTAAAGGGAATCTGTTACCTGATTTTAGCATTTTAAGCTTTCAACATTGCCATGTTTAATAAAGTACCTTATTTCCTGCCGTGGTCTTCTTACTTTATTTCGTTTTGTTATTTTGATAAAAAAGCTCTTTTTCCAATATGCTAATGAAGCTCCAAGGTGCCCAGTGGGGCGTTTTTTTTCCTCTCTGGAGCCCAGAGACGCCCCTCTGCAGTGCCCAGCCCGCCTTAATTTAATGCCCATGAACACCTCCTGATCCTGAAATAACCTCCCACAGCCGAGGCAAACAATTCCCTTTAAGGAGATGGGGCACTGTGGAGGTCACTAATAAAGTGGTGGCTGCTGTGGAGGTCACTGTTAAAGGGACGGGCTGCTGTGGAGGTCACTGTTAAAGGGGCGGGCTGCTGTGGAGGTCACTGTTAAGAGGGGCGGGATGCTGTCGAGCTCACTGTTAAAGGGGTGGGCTGCTGTGGAGGTCACTGATAAGGGAGAGAGATGCTGTGGAGGTCACTGTTAAAGGGGCAGGTAGGGGTCTCTGTTAAGGAGACAGGGTACTGGGGAGGTCACAGTTAAGGGGACGGTCCATTATGGAGGTCAGTGGCGGGGTGTTGTGGAGGTCAAATTTTAGGAGAACAGAGCTCTGTATAGGTCACTGTTAAGGGGGCGGGTTATTGTGAAAATCACTGTTAACGAGACGGGGTACTGTGGAGGTCACTAATAAAGGGGTGGCTGCTGTGGACGTCAATGTTAAAGGGGAGGGCGCTGTGTATGTTACTGTTAAGGGGGCAGGCCGCTGTGGAGGTCACTGTTAAAGGAGCGGGGAACTGTAGATGTCACTGTTATAGTGGATACTGTCGATATCTTTTAACGACACACACATTAAATGAAATAGATGAAATATACCCACGTGAAGCTGGGTCATTCTGCTAATATATATATATATATATAGGCTGTTCGCTCCTGTCTTGATTGAAGTAAACCCACCAAAGGACCTGTGGTAAGCGAGATGATGTCACCACGTGATCATGTTGGGAGCTGATGAAGTCACCATGTGCACCCAGCGTGATCATGTGGTGACATCATCATGCTCACTGCAGGTCCTTTGGCAGGTTTTCTTCAAACAAGTATGGAGCGGACGGCCTCTCTGGGAGAAGGTGGATGAGGCGAGTATAATTTTTCAGCCACCACTTTAGGAAAAATTGATTGTTTACCACAAAGTGCAAGGAAATTTGGCTTTGTGAAGAATCAAACTTTTCCTGAAATTCGGATCGAAGTCCTCTTTGGATACTTTGATTTGCTCAACACTACTTACAATAACACTGTCATTTCTTTGTCAACTTTTTTCAGTTTTTGTATTTTCTTTTCTTGCTGTTTTGGTTAACCAAAAAAATCTGTCATCATCTGGACTAGGCTTAAGAAGTCCCACTGTGAACTACACTGTGCATTGGGTCCAATACATGGTTAGCTTGTCCCTTACTGCAGCAAATAGAGAGCGAGAGACCATGACTATTAAGACTAGTCAATAGGTTGTAAATGAAGTCCCAAATGGTCAACCTATCCAATCCAAAATTGAGTTATATATCAATATCCGGTGAATAGCAATGGAAGCTAGGTAGGAGATGGAAAAAGTCTCAGGCTGCCAAGGGACACCATCTATAAAAATATAGACACCCGGGAAATAATCTAAAATAACTATCTGTATAGAGCATTTCATTGTCAACCTATTTGGGAACTGTGCTGATCCCTAGAGATGACTCTTATCTACGGAAAATAGCATTTTCTGGTTTGTATCATCAATAAAAATCCCATTTCTTCTGAGAAAAAGCTCCTGGCGCCAAACATTTCCATTTTTTGCAGGCAACAATTTTACCCATAACAAGCAATAAAACATACCGGTTTCCTTACAGTACAGAAAAGAGATCCTGAGGAAAGTTAGAGAGCAGATGTAGACTTTGAGATGGATTCAATAAGTCAAATGAGTTTCAAGACTTTATGACAAGAAATATTCATTGTGGAGAAGATGAAATTTCAAGATAGACATTTTTTAATCTAGTAGAATTCAGTCCTTTGTGTAATAAATGTTTAATCTTTCTAAAGGGCACCAGTTATCAATGTTTTCTGCATCAACAAGACAGTTTTTTTTTTTGCCAAAATGTCCCTGAAGACAACCAAAACATTGATCATATCTACCTTACGGAGATTAAATATTTCAAGTCAGTTCCCTGGAGGAAAGTCAATTCTGGTAGAGTAGCTTTGATCATATCCATTTACTGTATATACAAATTTGACAAGCATGACCAGCGGTCTTTGTGTCTTAGATGGAGTCAGTCATGAATCAAGTGGATGTCTATGATAAATCTCTCCATGTCAAAAGCAATGCGAAGTAGAAAATGACTGAAAGTCCAGTTCCTTCAATGTTTCTCATGCAAATTTTTAATGTAGTATATGTGTTGGTGCTTATATATCTTAAATTATATGCATATATCCTTTGAAGATTTCTGGCACAATTGATCCTAACGTGATATGTATGGTAAGCACTTTTAAGATATATTGTCCCTTCTTGGTATGTTTGGGTATTATGGTCAACGGGTGCAAACCCACTGTCCCATGTGACCAACTACCTCAGAGTGCGATGTCTAAGTAAACCCCTCATTCTTCACACTACCTCTGATGGTGAGGATAGACCTCCCTAAGGGGTGTTTTAGGTGCTACCTCTGAGGGGGGTTAGGACACAAGGCAATTGGGACCTGGGTGTGGACCCACTGGACTGACCTACAAGTGGTACGGGATATGATCAGGCTGATCAGGTGGAAGCATAGTCAGGTTACAAAGGCCAAAGTCAAAGCAGGAAGAAATGAGGCAAAGTCCATGAACATAGTCCTAGGTCAGGGGCAGTCAGAAAATAGCCAGTCCGTTTGAACAAGAAGCAGGGTCTGGTACACAGTAAAGCAGAATCACACAAAACACCTTCACACAATAGGACTAGACAAGCTAGTGACCAAGTTGCTAAAGCGTCTTCCTGTAGAAGGAGGCGCATTTATATACATCCTGCAGACTAGCTATAGGCTAGGGAAGATAGAGGGTGTGTGGGGAAGATAGAGACATGCCTGCACACACGCTACATGCACACAAGGAATTGTGGAGGAGGGGAATGCCAGGAGGGGAATGCCGACAGCAGGAGCACAGACCACAGCTAAGAACCCCACGCCGTGCTGACAGGCAGCAATTGGGAGGAGTGAGAAAACCTGAAGCCCGTGACTGGGCATGGGGACAGAATCACAGGCATGGGGTGCCATATTAACATTGGGCTTAAGCATGAAGATGACATATCCTGATATATGCTGCTGTATTTCATACAGTGACATACGTCATCCACTGGCAACACAGTGGCTCTGTGGTTAGCACTGGTGCCTTGCAGCTCTGAGGTCCTAGGTTGGATTCCTACCAAGGACAACATCTGCATGGAGTTTGTATGTTCTCCCCGTGTTTGCGTGGGTTTCCTCTGGTTTCCTCCCACACCAAAGTGATGACGTACTGACAGGGAACTTAGATCGTGAGCTCCATTGGGGACAGCAAGTTATGATAACGTCTGTAAAGTGCTGAGGAATATAGCAGCACTGGCATATACCTGCCTGGCAAATGCTAAAAGGACACCTCTGGCATGTGTTAGATCTATAGGGTGTGTGTGTGTGTGTGTATATATATATATATATACAAAAATCATAGAATGAGGTAGCACTGCAGTTTGGTGAAGATGGTGGACCACCACTTTATTCACCCCACTTGTAACGTTTAAGCCCAATACAATGAGGCCTTTCTCAAGCAATGTGACATGTGCACACAAACCAAGTATAAATAGGGTAGTGAGAGGGATCAAATTAATGATAAATAATGTGCTTAATTGTGTACAATTGATCCATATATCAATATTAAAATCTTGTCAAACATTAGTGCAATCATACAGTATATTATAATGCAGTATACTCTTCATCTGTGAACATCACATCATATATAAAAAAATAATAAAATCTAGTGAAAATATACATTAATTGATAAATGTGCTCATCACCGACTCCTGTGTGTTAATTAAAATCATATAGGAACAACTGTGAAGGTGTATGACAGCTTACAGGATTATCGCTATGAAAGCATATGTCTCGTATATAGAGATAGATTAGCGTCTGTATGTTCGCACTGCACATGCTCCGTCTCTGATCTCATATTCAAAGCGACAGCCAGAGACGTCAGGAACTGCGCCTGCATGCGTGCATTCTATGCCTTCACCAAACTGGAGTACTGCCTCATTCTATGATTAGTGCTGCTGTTTCTTTGTTTTATATATATATATATATATATATATATATATATATATACACAGGTCCTTCTAAAAAAATTAGCATATTGTGATAAAGTTCATTATTTTCTGTAATGTACTGATAAACATTAGACTTTCATATATTTTAGATTCATTACACACCAACTGAAGTAGTTCAAGCCTTTTATTGTTTTAATATTGATGATTTTGGCATACAGCTCATGAAAACCCAAATTTCCTATCTCAAAAAATTAGCATATTTCATCCGACCAATAAAAGAAAAGTGTTTTTAATACAAAAAAAGTCAACCTTCAAATAATTATGTTCAGTTATGCACTCAATACTTGGTCGGGAATCCTTTTGCAGAAATGGCTGCTTCAATGCGGCGTGGCATTGAGGCAATCAGCCTGTGGCACTGCTGAGGTGTTATGGAGGCCCAGGATGCTTCGAAAGCGGCCTTAAGCTCATCCAGAGTGTTGGGTCTTGCGTCTCTCAACTTTCTCTTCCCAATATCTCACAGATTCTCTATGGGGTTCAGGTCAGGAGAGTTGGCAGGCCAATTGAGCACAGTAATACCATGGTCAGTAAACCATTTACCAGTGGTTTTGGCACTGTGAGCAGGTGCCAGGTCGTGCTGAAAAATGAAATCTTCATCTCCATAAAGCTTTTCAGCAGATGGAAGCATGAAGTGCTCCAAAATCTCCTGATAGCTAGCTGCATTGACCCTGCCCTTGATAAAACACAGTGGACCAACACCAGCAGCTGACATGGCACCCCAGACCATCACTGACTGTGGGTACTTGACACTGGACTTCAGGCATTTTGGCATTTCCCTCTCCCCAGTCTTCCTCCAGACTCTGGCACCTTGATTTCCGAATGACATGCAAAATTTGCTTTCATCCGAAAAAAGTACTTTGGACCACTGAGCAACAGTCCAGTGCTGCTTCTCTGTAGCCCAGGTCAGGTGCTTCTGCCGCTGTTTCTGGTTCAAAAGTGGCTTGACCTGGGCACCTGTAGCCCATTTCCTGCACACGCCTGTACACGGTGGCTCTGGATGTTTCTACTCCAGACTCAGTCCACTGCTTCCACAGGTTCCCCAAGGTCTGGAATCGGTCCTTCTCCACAATCTTCCTCAGGGTCCGGTCACCTCTTCTCCTTGTGCAGCGTTTTCTGCCACACTTTTTCCTTCCCACAGACTTCCCACTGAGGTGCCTTGATACAGCACTCTGGGAACAGCCTATTCGTTCAGAAATTTCTTTCTGTGTCTTACCCTCTTGCTTGAGGGTGTCAATGATGGCCTTCTGGACAGCAGTCAGGTCGGCAGTCTTACCCATGATTGCGGTTTTGAGTAATGAACCAGGCTGGGAGTTTTTAAAAGCCTCAGGAATCTTTTGCAGGTGTTTAGAGTCAATTAGTTGATTCAGATGATTAGGTTAATAGCTCGTTTAGAGAACCTTTTCATGATATGCTAATTTTTAGAGATAGGAATTTGGGGTTTTCATGAGCTGTATGCCAAAATCATCAATATTAAAACAATAAAAGGCTTGAACTACTTCAGTTGTGTGTAATGGATCTAAAATATATGAAAGTCTAATGTTTATCAGTACATTACAGAAAATAATGAACTTTATCACAATATGCAAATTTTTTTAGAAGGACCTGTATATATATATATATATATATATATATATATATATATATATACACACCTAAAGAATTATTAGGAACACTTGTTCTATTTCTCATTAATACGATTATCTAGTCAACCAATCACATGGCAATTGGTTCAATGCATGTAGGGTTGTGCTCCTGGTCAAGACAATCTCCTGAACTCCAAACTGAATGTCAGAATGGGAAAGAAAGGTGATTTATACAATTTTGAGCGTGGCATGGTTGTTGGTGCCAGACGGGCCGGTCTGAGTCTTTCACAATCTGCTCAGTTACTTCGATTTT
This sequence comes from Bufo gargarizans, assembly GCF_014858855.1. Lineage (NCBI taxonomy): Eukaryota > Metazoa > Chordata > Amphibia > Anura > Bufonidae > Bufo > Bufo gargarizans. The sequence continues at coordinate 45,852,478 of NC_058081.1, read as the reverse complement.
CACGCACAACCATTTCTAGGGTTTACAAAGAATTGTGTGAAAAGGAAAAAACATCCAGTATGCGGCCGTCCTGTGGGCGAAAATGCCTGGTTGATGCTAGAGGTCAGTGGAGAATGGGCCGACTGATTCAAGCTGATAGAAGAGCAACGTTGAAATAACCACTCGTTACAACCGAGGTATGCAGCAAAGCATTTGTGAAGCCACAACACGCATAACCTTGAGGCGGATGGGCTACAACAGCAGAAGACCCCACTGGGTACCACTCATCTCCGCTACAAATAGGAAAAAGAGGCTACAATTTGCACAAGCTCACCAAAATTGGACTGTTGAAGACTGGAAAAATATTGCCTGGTCTGATGAGTCTCGATTTCTGTTGAGACATTCAAATGGTAGAGTCCGAATTTGGCGTAAACAGAATGAGAACATGTATCCATCATGCCTTGTTACCACTGTGCAGGCTGGTGGTGGTGGTGTAATGGTGTGGGGGATGTTTTCTGGGCACACTTTAGGCCCCTTAATGCCAATTGGCCATCGTTTAAATGCCACGGGCTACCTGAGCATTGTTTCTGACCATGTCCATCCCTTCATGACCACATGTACCCATCCTCTGATGGCTACTTCCAGCAGGATAATGCACCATGTCACAAAGCTCGAATCATTTCAAATTGGTTTCTTGAACATGACAATGAGTTCACTGTACTAAAATGGCCCCCACAGTCACCAGATCTCAACCCAATAGAGCATCTTTGGGATGTGGTGGAACGGGAGCTTCATGCCCTGGATGTGCATCCCTCAAATCTCCATCAACTGCAAGATGCTATCCTATCAATATGGGCCAACATTTCTAAAGAATGCTATCAGCACCTTGTAGAATCAATGCCACGTAGAATTAAGGCAGTTCTGAAGGCAAAAGGGGGTCCAACACCGTATTAGTATGGTGTTCCTAATAATTCTTTAGGTGAGTGTGTGTGTATATATATATATATATATATATATATATATGTATATATATATATATTTATACACACACACTGACAAATATGCTGATTGAGCACACTGGACGTGATGTGAACACAGCCTAATAGTGTTACCTGACATTTGCTACAGTAACAATATGAGAGCAAGATGACTGATGCTTTCCAATGACTACTTGATTGTTTTTTTCTTTCAATTCATCTTTCAAAAGGGGAGGACAAAGGTTTTTAACAACTGACAGTGATAGTTCTATAACCTCTTCATGTTAAACAGAACTCTCCTATGCCCCATATCCCAGATCGATGTCTTAATAACTTCAATAACTAAAGTGTCATGATGTTTCTTAAAGGGTTTTCCCACTGACATCATCTATAATCTACCTACAGGATAAATGTTAGCTCTCGGAGAATCCTCCCCAATATAGACTTTGAATGCCACCTACCTACCTTCTTACCACATCTTATGACCTCATCAGCCCTTGTGAATTAAAGAATGCAAAAATGACTCTTTCTACAATTGATTCCAGTAAGTTTAGCAATAGCAATGAAAAATGTACAAGCCGCACCACTATTAACTTTGTGTGAAGAAAGTCTTTAATGTGTAACTGTCATTTTTTTTTATTAAAAAACAACATGTATGATGTATATTATATACTGAAGACAGCTGTATGTAACATATGGGGGCAGGCTTCTCAGCCTGCCTCACCTCTCCCTTCCCCTACCTCTGGTTCTCTACATGTGGCCTACGATATTTCAGACCAATCCTTGCCTATCTGACTAGCTGCCAGTGCTGTTTGCTGGCTCCCTATTATCACTGGGAAGATCAGTAGAGGAGAGGGCTGCAGCTATCAGTGCCAACAGTACATGTACTATGTTTCTGTATACCTACTGCCACCACTGATCGTTGCAGTCCCATTCCCCTCTATATTCCCTGTGCTCACTAACTAATAGAAAAGCACAAGGAAGACAGAAATGAGCAGAGATGCCAGCCATCAGCACTGACAGCAAGTCAGATAGGGAGAGAATATGAAATATAATAGGGGGCATGTAGGGAGACAGGGGCTTGGGTAGGGAGAGAAGAGGCAGGCTAAATTGAATTTAAATACACTGACTCGAGCATCGTGCTCGAGCACATGAGGTATTTGGCTTAGCATCGCAATGCTCAAGCCGAACTGGTGTTTGGCCGAGCATGCTCGCACAAGACTAGTAAGAATGTTTAGAACTTTTGACTTTCAGGCTCCATATCTCACCATCCACTACAGTTTCAAACATGAGACTACCATCACTTTATAGATAATCATCTTGGCTATTGCATACATAAACTGGACTTGCAATTATTTAGCATATGATTAGTTATGCAGATTCTTGTGATGTAACTGCATTGTTACTGTTTTGCTATTTTGTAAATCCACCTTTGGCTTTCGACACTGCCTGAATCCTTCTGGGCATGCTCTCAATCAGATTTAAGCATGTCTCGACCTAAATCTGTTCCCAGGTTTCTTCTACACGTTCCCATTGTTGGTGCATACTGGTCAACTCAATTGGGTGCGAATACAGCTTTTTCTTCAACTCTACACACAAGTGTTCAATTGGGTTGAGGTCTTGGGATTTTGGGGGCCATTCCAGCTCCTCTACTTCATTGTCATTGAACCATTTCTTCGCCAATCTTGACATATGCTTTGGGTCGTTGTCCTGCTGGAACACTATGTTGTCCTTTTCATACCCATAGTACTCGAATGTATAAAGTAACTTGTCTTGTAGGATACTCACATATAGCTCAGCATTGACACCATCGATCCTGAGCAAGTACCCTTTGGCTGTGTAACAACCCCATATCATCAGGTTTCCATCACTGAACTTGACAGTTCCTTTAATTTCTTGATCCGTTAGCCCCCTTTTACCTTGTTTATTCCAAGCCCATTTGCATCCATCAGATCCCAGTCTATTGACTTTAGCCTCATCTTTCCTAATCACCCAATCTTTCAGTCTTCTACTGTCCACAGTTTTTTGCCAATGCTTCTTATGACAATATTGAAGTCAAGGCTTCTTCACTTTTTTTCAGGCCACAATTCCAGAGTTGTCTAATGCCTGTCCCATGGCTCTTGCATGGACGTTTGTGATCTCACTATTACGAAGCATACAAGCCACCTCCACTCGCATGTTTGTCAAGTCAGAACTGATAGACCTTGTAATAAGCTGACTTATTGCCTTTGGAATGGATGGATGGATTTCATTTCGTATGTTTCCAACTGTCATGGCAATCACATGATGCAGTTTGGCAATTTTCTTGGCAGAGATACCGCTATCGATGAGCTAGATGATGCTGTTTCTCTTTTCTTGGGAAATCTTCCTCATGGCTGCTTCTTGATTCAAACCAGTGACCTTTCTCTTGGGAATCAACCTAATAACACACTGAGCTATTAGGGAATGTGAGAACAGGTTGTAATTTGTAGTATACAAGAAGAAAAAGATTGTTTCACCACCAGGAGCAAAACAGTAACAATGCAGTTACATGACAAGAATCTGCATAACTAATCATAGGCTAAATAGTTGCAAGTCCAATTTATGTCAGAGATAGCCAAGATGATTGTCTATAAAATAATGGCAGTGTCACGTTCGAAGATGTAGTGTTTGGTGAGATATGGAGCCTGAAAGTCAAAAGTTCAAAACATTGTTACCTTTTTGCTCATCAGTGTATACAGTGGCATTCATATTCTTTGGTGTTATCTTTATTTCATATAACCATAATGGTTCTTTTGCCATAAATACTAGAAATCTGACAATCTTCTCTAACAAAAATAAGTATATTCAGCTTTTTTTCCGCTTTCAGTCATTCTTTGAAATACTTCCTGGGATTTTTCTGTTTTTGACAAACACCTCACTTTGTCTTATATATTTTAGAGGCTCTATTCATATTTTTTCAGTATCATTCTACTCTAGACACAAAGATTATTTGTTCTCTTCTGAGTTTTCTTATGCTTTCTTGCAAGGAAGGGAGGTATGCCATATTTCAGCTGAATTTACTGAATTTCATTACAGCTTGGTACAATTCTGTTCTCGGCCTGAACTGGAATCTAGAAACATCTCTGAGAGATATAGAGTCGAAGAGGATTTTAAAACAGATGTGCACCTGGTCATAAAGGAGATTTTCAGGCTATTGTAGAGATTGTCATAGAATAACAAATAAAAGTGATCCACCCCTGGTCTCTATTTACATCCACTGAAATGGGGGAACACAGGGCACCTTTTCTGGTAGAAAATGGCAGCTCTAGTGGTTGGGCCCCCAATGTACTAACACCACCATTACAGCCAACCATCATTGCTTTAGAGCAGGAATGCTCACCCTGCGGCCCATCAGCTGTTGCAAAACTACAACTCCCAGCAGGCCCTAATAGCTTTATGCTCTTCAAGCATGCTTGGAGTTGTAGTTTTGCAACAGCTGGAGGGCTGCCGGTTGAGGGGTGCTCAACCTACAGCCCTCCAGCTGTTGCAAAACTACAACTCCAAGCATGCTTGAAGAGCATAAAGCTATTAGAGCCTGCTGGGAGTTGTAGTTTTGCAACAGCTGATGGGCCACAGGGTGAGCATTCCTGCTCTAAAGCAATGATGGTTGGCTGTAATGGTGGTGTTAGTACAACACATGACCACACTAGTCTTGTATCAGTTTGGTGCATCATCACTGCAGCAATGTCAATGGTAACTTACCTGGACATAACATTTCTGGACATCTTTGGGAATCTGCATATGAGTGGCTCTTTCACCACGTCTGCATGTTTGAAAGGGTTGTCCCATTACAAACACATCCCCTATCCACAGGGTAGGGGATGTATCTGATCATTGGGGGCCCAACCACTAGAGCTGCTATTTTCTACCAGAACAGGTGCCCTGTGTTCCCCCATTTCAGTGGAACGGCAGTCACACATGCAGCACGCCAGACCTGCAGGGTATTAGCGACAGTGAGGTCACGGTATGGGCAATCGAGGGTTACTCACTTTTTGGAGGACCCTGGGCAGGCATGCAGCAGTGAATGAGAGGCAGACACTAGTTCCTCTGGGGCACACTCTAGGTGTAGAGACCTGGCCTGATGTTGGGTGAGGTCCCCTGGTTGTTGCAGGTGTTTAGAGTGCCTGAGGCAAGGTCCCTTTAAGGATCGTGACGCCAGTGCCTGTAACGGTGGCACACCAGTTGGTAGGAATAGTAATTGAGGTACACAGATTGTATGGTGAACCAAACGTTGCTTTACTTGAAAACAGTCCAACTTTGTACAGTCAATTACAGTGGTTAATGATGATGATGCAGTCCCTTGAACAATATGTCCCAAGCAGGCTTACTTCACAGTGATGGCAGGTATTAATCATGCAAGATACTTGGAGGGCAAACAGTTAATGCTTTGCAGTACAATGCTGCTCTATCCCCTCAGCTATTCTAGCTGGCTGGATCCCAAGGCCCGGATTCCTAAGTGCTGGCTTAAATCCTTGGTAAAAATTCCTTCCTCCAGTATAGACCCTTGCTCTTCACTTTATAGTACTTCTGCCCATCAGATTACTTATCTTTACTTGGTTGTATTCTCCTCTCTTGGTAGGGAAACTGCAGGTTGCTCCCAGGAGGTGCTCTCCTACTACTGGGGTATCTCAACTGAGCTATGCTTAGCCTCAGGAGCTTCAGGCTGACGAGGTGACTCCTCTAGTCCCCTGGAATACACTCGGTCTCCAAGCAGGCTGTACTAATTCTAGCCTCTTGGTGCAGCTAGGAACCAGGACTATCTAGCTGCATGTCAGGAGGAGGCCCTCAGCATATCCTGGGCTGGTGCCTTCTCACTTCTGTCTTCACAGACTCCTGACTATGACCTAACCCCTCCCTGTCTGGGCCTGGACATTTATACTAGGGGCTCCCTATCTCCCTCTAGTGTCTGGAATGTCTAATTACACCCAACTAGGCCTGATAAGCATATAACAGGGGGAACCATATATGTAAAAACACATTGGAAAATACATTAAATGCATAGACGAATACAATATCACTGTCCCTTGTGAGCAGAAGCAACACGCTACCCAATTGACCCTTGTGTAGTGCCCACTCCTACCTAGTGGGACACTACACACATATATACACTCACCTACAAAGAAACTGGCTCACATGCGGACCGCCCCAGGAAAGGAAGACGAAGAGTCACCTCTGCTGCGGAGGATAAGTTCATCCGAGTCACCAGCCTCAGAAATCGCAGGTTAACAGCAGCTCAGATTAGAGACCAGGTCAATGCCACACAGAGTTCTAGCAGCAGACACATCTCTAGAACAACTGTTAAGAGGAGACTGTGTGAATCAGGCCTTCATGGTAGAATATCTGCTAGGAAACCACTGCTAAGGACAGGCAACAAGCAGAAGAGACTTGTTTGGGCTAAAGAACACAAGGAATGGACATTAGACCAGTGGAAATCTGTGCTTTGGTCTGATGAGTCTAAATTTGAGATATCTGGTTCCAACCACTGTGTCTTTGTGCGACGCAGAAAAGGTGGACGGATGGACTCTACATGCCTGGTTCCCACCGTGAAGCATGGAGGAGGAGGTGTGATGGTGTGGGGGGGCTTTGCTGGTGACACTGTTGGGGATTTATTCAAAATTGAAGGCATACTGAACCAGCATGGCTACCACAGCATCTTGCAGCGGCATGCTATTCCATCCGGTTTGCGTTTAGTTGGACCATCATTTCTTTTTCAACAGGGCAATGACCCCAAACACACCTCCAGGCTGTGTAAGGGCTATTTGACCATGAAGGAGAGTGATGGACCGGACCTGAACCCAATCAAGATGGTTTGGGGTGAGCTGGACCGCAGAATGAAGGCAAAAGGGCCAACAAGTGCTAAGCATCTCTGGGAACTCCTTCAAGACTGTTGGAAGACCATTTCAGGTGACTACCTCTTGAAGCTCATCAAGAGAATGCCAAGAGTGTGCAAAGCAGTAATCAAAGCAAAAGGTGGCTACTTTGAAGAACCTAGAATATGACATATTTTCAGTTGTTTCACACTTTTTTGTTATGTATATAATTCCACATGTGTTAATTCATAGTTTTGATGCCTTCAGTGTGAATCTACAATTTTCATAGTCGTTAAAATAAAGAAAACTCTTTCAATGAGAAGGTGTGTCCAAACTTTTTGTCTGTACTGTATATATATATATATATCCCCACAAAAAAATGTCTCAAAAACTTATCATGTGGCCTTCAGCATCAATTACATCTTTACAATGACGCCTCATGCTGTTCACAAGTTGAGGCATGGCATCTCATTCTTCTTCTGCTCATCAGTGAACAGCACTGAGGCTGACTCGTCCCACATCCTGCTTGAAGCCTTGCAATGGCGAGGTACTGTTGTTATAAATTGTTAGGTGTCGTCTTGATCTCATGATGTCAAAATGTGAACAGCATGATGAGAAGTACTGGAAAAAAAAAATTCTAATTGAACCAGGAAATTTATTGGGCCAATCATGGATCAAACTGCTGTTGTGAATTTTGCCGTTAAGCTCCTTGTTAGAGAACAGCAAGTTGTGCAAAAAGTACTGAAACACTGAACAGTTGGACATGTGCATTCACAAGTTTAGAGAAGGTCACATTAAGTTCACCTGTAAAGGTTAGAGTGCATTTTAGGTTCATCCTGAAATTTCACCTGCAAGCCAAATATCCCTAACTTTTTGCGAGTAGTGTATATGAAGTCACCCAAGGGTTGTTCTGAATGCAAATGCCAGATAAATATAATTTTGAGAGCAGGGTGGATCTTTTCAGAAAACAACTGAGCATGCAGCTTTTTCCCAGAGGGTCACTTTAAGCAGGGAAAACCGTGTTATTTCTATAGAAAGTGCTTAATGGTTATTTATTTTCTTCAGTATTTTAGCTTTGCAGTGCTATGATCGATAACTTTAGCAGAGCCACATGTCAGAATATAGTCTGCTGGAGCCACAAATTCTCCAGTCCCTTTTCGAATGATGTCATAGGGTCAAGCTGACAGTATAGAAAAAGGGAGAAAGATAAAAGTCTGCACATCCAATTTTTATAGTAATCAATTGCTGCTAAGCAACATTTTAGCATTCATACAATTTTGTTCAAACTGTATAAGCCCACTTTGCTATTGCAAAGTGGGCTTATCCCCTTCCTGTTATAAAGCTTCCTGTTTTTCGTTTTCATTATTTAATCCCTGCCTCCCAAAAGCCATTACTTTTTTTGTTTTTCATTCATATAGCTGTTTAAAAGCTTTTGTGGGACAAGGTCTACTTTTTATAGGCACAATTTAATATTCCATATAATTTACTGGGAAACTGGAAAAAAATATTAATGGTGCGGAATTGGAAAAAAACACAATTGTGCCACTGTTTTACAGGCTTTGTTTTTACAGCATTCACGGTATGGTAAAAATGGCACCTTTATTCTGCGGGTCTGTACATGCATCCCCATATTTTGACACCCAGAACTTATGGGGGATATGTCATATTTATTGATACTATTTTGGGGTAAGTATGAATTTTTTGTCTTTTTATTAATTATTTGGGAGGTGAAGTGACCAAAAACATTGATTTGGCCATTTAGATTTTTTTTCGTTATGACGTTTATTATATGGCATAATGACTTTTATAGATTAGAAATTCAAGCATTTCAAGTACGGCGATACCAATTTAGTCTTTTTAATTGTTTATATATTTTTATAGGTAAAATGGAAAAAGGGGAATTATTTGAAATTTTTTATTTGTTTATATTTTTATAGACTTTCTCTTTACTTTTTAAAGTTTATTCTTAGTACTCCAAGGGGAATTTTGCTGTTACATCATTAATGAGCGAAATGCTTGTTCATCTGGTAAATGGATCGTTGATGAGGTCACCTAAATCATCATTTGCCAGCAGCAGATTGTACTGTCTAAACAGAACTCTGCTGCCAGCAAACAAGGATTCTGTATAGGGACGACCGATTGCATTAGCGTTCTCCACCGAAGAGCGGGTGGTTGTCAGGAAGGAATGCTTCCTTCCCGACAATTTTCTGCTCAATTGAGCAGTGTAAAGGGGCTTTAAGGATAGATTCACTCCTCCGTTTAACGCATGCACCGCTTTTTGTCCGGCCAAAACCCGGCACTCCTGGCAGAAACCAGCTGGATTCCTGCTGGATCCCATTATAGTCAAAGGGGTCCAGCGGTGAACAGCAGTTTCTGGCTAGGCCAAATCGGGGAACTCTGCCGGAACAGTTATACGGAGGTGTGAACCTACCCTTACACAGCAGTCATCCGCCGACTATGGCACCCGTTTACTTAAGCAGGCACCATCTTAACCATTTCAACCCTGCTAGCTCAAACCCCCTTAATGACCAGGCCACTTTTTACACTTCTGCACTACACTACTTTCACCGTTTATTGCTCGGTCATGCAACTTACCACCCAAATGAATTTTACCTCCTTTTCTTCTCACTAATAGAGCTTTCATTTGGTGGTATTTCATTGCTGCTGACATTTTTACTTTTTTTGTTATTAATCAAAATGTAACGATTTTTTTTGCAAAAAAATGACATTTTTCACTTTCAGTTGTAAAATTTTGCAAAAAAAAACGACATCCATATATAAATTTTTCGCTAAATTTATTGTTCTACATGTCTTTGATAAAAAAAAATGTTTGGGTAAAAAAAAATGGTTTGGGTAAAAGTTATGGTACAAAAATGTGAATTTCCGCTTTTTGAAGCAGCTCTGACTTTCTGAGCACCTGTCATGTTTCCTGAGGTTCTACAATTCCCAGACAGTACAAACACCCCACAAATGACCCCATTTCGAAAAGTAGACACCCTAAGGTATTCACTGATGGGCATAGTGAGTTCATAGAACTTTTTATTTTTTGTCACAAGTTAGCGGAAAATGATGATTTTTTTTTCTTACAAAGTCTCATTCCACTAACTTGTGACAAAAAATAAAAACTTCCATGAACTCACTATGCCCATCAAAAAATACCTTGGGGTGTCTTCCTTCCAAAATGGGGTCACTTGTGGGGTAGTTATACTGCCCTGGCATTCTAGGGGCCCAGATGTGTAAGAAGAAGTTTGCAATCAAAATCTGTAAAAAAACGACCGGTGAAATCCGAAAGGTGCACTTTGGAATGTGTGCCCCTTTGCCCACCTAGGCTGCAAAAAAGTGTCACACATCTGGTATCGCCGTACTCAGGAGAAGTTGGGGAATGTGTTTTGGGGTGTCATTTTACATATACCCATGCTGGGTGAGAGAAATATCTTGGCAAAAGACAACTTTTCCCATTTTTTTATACAAAGTTGGCATTTGACCAAGATATTTATCTCACCCAGCATGGGTATATGTAAAATGACACCCCAAAACACATTGCCCAACTTCTCCTGAGTATGGCGATACCAGATGTGTGACACTTTTCTGCAGCCTAGGTGGGCAAAGCTGCCCAAATTCCTTTTAGGAGGGCAATTTTAGACATTTGGATCCCAGACTTCTTCTCACGCTTTCGGGCCCCTAAAATGGCAGGGCAGTATAAATACCCCACATGTGACCCCATTTTGGAAAGAAGACACCCCAAGGTATTCCGTGAGGGGCATGGCGAGTTCCTAGAATATATATTTTTTTTTGGTACAAGTTAGCGGAAATTTTTTTTTTTTCTATTTTCTCACAAAGTCTCCCTTTCCGCTAACTTGGGACAAAAATTTCAATCTTTCATGGACTCAATATGCCCCTCACGGAATACCTTGGGGTGTCTTCTTTCCGAAATGGGGTCACATGTGGGGTATTTATACTGCCCTGGCATTTTAGGGGCCCTAAAGCGTGAGAAGAAGTCTGGAATATAAATGTCAAAAAAAATTTACGCATTTGGATTCCGTGAGGGGTATGGTGCGTCCATGTGAGATTTTATTTTTTGACACAAGTTAGTGGAATATGAGACTTTTTTTTTTTTTCTTCCTTACAATTTCCGCTAACTTGGGCCCAAAAAAATGTCTGAATGGAGCCTTACAGGGGGTGATCAATGACAGAGGGGTGATCAGGAAGTCTATATGGGTGATCACCCCCCTGTCATTGATCACCCCCCTGTAAGGCTCCATTCAGATGTCCGTATGTGTTTTGCGGATCCGATCCATGTAACCATGGATCCGTAAAAATCATACGGACGTCTGAATGGAGCCTTACAGGGGGGTGATCAATGACAGGGAAGTGATCAGGAAGTCTATATGCGTGATCACCCCCTTGTCTTTGATCACCCCCCTGTAAGGCTCCATTCAGACATCCGTATGTGTTTTGCGGATCCGATCCATGTATCCGTGGATCCGTAAAAATCATACGGACGTCTGAATGGAGCCTTACAGGGGGGTGATCAATGACAGGGGGGTGATCAATGACAGGGAAGTGATCAGGAAGTCTATATGCGTGATCACCCCCTTGTCATTGATCACCCCCCTGTAAGGCTCCAGTCAGACGTCCGTATGTGTTTTGCGGATCCGATCCATGTATCCGTGGATCCGTAAAAATCATACGGACGTCTGAATGGAGCCTTACAGGGGGGTGATCAATGACAGGTGGGTGATCAATGACAGGGAAGTGATCAGGAAGTCTATATGCGTGATCACCCCCTTGTCATTGATCACCCCCCTGTAAGGCTCCATTCAGACGTCCGTATGTGTTTTGCGGATCGGAGGGGGGGGGGGTGATCAGGGAGTGTATATGAAGTGATCAGAATTCATAAGGGGTTAATAAGTGACAGGGGGGGGTGTAGTGTAGTGGTGTTTGGTGCTACTTTACACAGCTACCTGTGTCCTCTGGTGGTCGATCCAAACAAAAGGGACCACCAGAGGACCAGGTAGCAGGTATATTAGACGCTGTTAGCAAAACAGTGTCTAATATACCTGTTAGGGGTTAAAAAAAATCACATCTCCAGCCTGCCAGCGAGCGATCGCCGCTGGCAGGCTGGAGATCCACTCCCTTATATTCCGTTCCTGTGAACGCGCGCGCCTGTGTGCGCGCATTCACAGGAAATCTCGCGTCTCGGGAGATGACGCGTATATGCGTCGTTGAGCGCACAGCTGCCACCTCCGGACCGCACATCTGCATTAGGCGCTCCGGAGGTGGTTAAAGACCCGACATGTACAGTACATGTCTAGAAGGGGTTTAGCGAGTCCTGAGTTGAATAACCACAGACCCACCTACTGTCCATTGGTGACAACTGGTGGGTGTACCAACAAAATACTTATATATTATTCATCCATGATTTATAGTTTTCTGTAACTCTCATTCACCGAGAAGTGGACCATACATGCACAGTCCCTCCTCTGCTTAAAAGAGTTTTTGACATCAGTAAGGATATCAGCTGCCAGACCCCTGTGTGAATTTTGGTGTAGGGATAGGAAATCAGTGTTCGGACCCCTGGGAACTCCATTCACCAGCAGAATGAATGTGTGATAGTCCCTGTTTATCCAGGTAGGCAGCTTGTCCTCATATGTAACTGTGCCAGCTCTCTAGCACTCCACTTATTTCAGACTCCTTCATTCTGCTTATCAGTGGGGCTCCCAGAAGCGAAGATTATCATATTACTGTTGGAGATGAGCAAAGTTCTCAGCTGCTTGGCTGAATTTTACACTTGACTCTGGTAATGCTAATTAAAAGGGTAGATCTATGGCAATCTTTTACTCTTTTTAAGACTAATAGAGTCGTTGTCACCGTAACATGAAATAACTGAGATTATAGAAGCTTTCTTGAATAACAGCTAAAAAAAATGAGTGTCCACCATGTTAGCACAACTCTAAGCCATTGAAAGCATGGCAGGGATTGTCTTAAAGGAGATGCATCTTGTTTTAAGCTTTTTCTGTGTTTTTATAAAAGTAATTTATTTTTAAATAATCTTTAATTATCCAACTATTTTTAATAAACGAAAGTGCAAAAGTTTTAGGCAGGTGTGGAAAATGCTGCAGTGTAAGAATGCTTTAAAAAATAGGAGTACTGGTAGTTTAAATTAAAATTTATTCTGCAGCAGGGACAATGACCCCATACATACAGCCAATGTCATTAAGAAATATCTTCAGGGTAAGGAAAAACAAGGATTTCTGAAATTGATGATATTGCCAACACAGAGCCCTGATCGGACATTGATTCTGTCTACGATTATATGAAGAGACAGAAGGATTTGAGCACTATGGGGGCATCTAATGGGGGCCCTATATACTGATACATTATGGGGGGGCACTATGGAGAATGGGGGAAAAGAGCACTATGGGGGCATTATATAGGGGCATTTAATACTAGCGCCCATTTTGGTGCCACTATGGGGAAAGGGGGAGAGAAGCATTATGGGGGCCTCTATGTGGGGCAGTCTATAGGGGCATTTTATACTGCCACATTATGAAGGGCACTATGGGGACAGGGGAGGAGCACTATGAGAGCATCTTCTGGGCGCACTATATAGGAGTATTTTATACTGGCACAAATTATAGGGGCACTATGGTCACCTTAGCTCAACTGGGAGCACTAAGTGTTTTTTTTAGTGGCACACAGTACGGGTCATTGGATCACATGAGGGCTTTCTGGAGACATTGACTGGGGGCACTAAGAGGAGGTATTTATTTATTTTTTTACTGCCACACAATGGAGCTTTTTTTTGTACTGACGCACATTATAAGGGGGCTTTATTACAATTGGGGGGGGACTAAGGGAGCATTACTTCTGGACACAATTACTGTTAGGGGCATCGTGTCATGGAACCATGTACCAGACGTACAACAAGAGATAAGTGGAAATAAGAAGGCTTTATTGAAAATCAAGCCGTAAGGCAAAAGTCCAAACGGATGGCTAAACCGAAGCAGGGTCTTGCGAAGCCAGAGGTCAGGAACCAGAAGGGTAGTCATACGAAGCCTGGATCAGGAACCAGCAGGGTAGTCAGACGAAGCCTGGATCAGGAACCAGCAGGGTAGTCAGACGAAGCCAGGATCAGGAACCAGAAGCAGCAGCAGTCTTAGAAGCATGTGAACACAGGAGGACCAAGCAAGGAACTGAAGCCACAGACCTCCTATATATATGAGCTAGGCATCCAGCTCCTCCCAGTGGGAAGGAGAAGCCGCAGGGTGGGAGGCTACAAGAAACCCAGAAACCAAGATGGCCGCCAGCACATGTCAAACGAAGGAGAACAGCAAGAAGGTAAGACCATGACAGTACCTCCCCCTCAAGGGCCCCTCTTCCGCGGAGTAAAGAACGGTTTCTGAGGGAAGCGTGCGTGGAAGGCTCGGAGCAAGGCAGGAGCATGGACATCTGCGGAGGGAACCCAGGAACGCTCCTCTGGACCATAACCACGCCAATGGACCAAAAACTGCACCCGACCGCGGACCAGGCGTGAGTCCAGGATATTGCTCACCTCATACTCCTCACGATTGCCCACTTGGACCGGACGAGGCCGAGGAACCGAGGAAGTGAAACGATTACACACCAGTGGCTTCAACAGGGAGACATGAAACACATTGGAGATCCGCATGCCAGGAGGAAGCGCAAGGGCATAGGCTACCGGGTTTACCCTGCGAAGCACTCGGAAGGGACCAACAAAGCGAGGCGCCAGCTTGGGAGTGGGCACTCGAAGGTTGAGGTTGCGGGTGGACAACCATACGCGGTCTCCGACCTGGTAGGAAGGAGCGGGCGCTCGTCTGCGATCAGCCTGGAGTCTCTGGCGCTGCGCAGAGACCTCAAGGGACCTCTGGATCTGTACCCAAGAAGCACGTAGGACGGAAAGGTGATCCTCCACAGCCGGAATATCCTGGGGAGAGAATACCTCCGGTAACACGGCAGGTTGGAACCCATAATTGGCCATGAAGGGAGACGTCCCAGAGGAAGAGTTCACCGCCGTGTTCCTGGCAAACTCAGCCCAAGGCAGAAGGTCAACCCAATTGTCTTGGTGATCGGAGACATAGCAACGAAGGAATTGCTCCAAGGCCTGATTGGATCGTTCTGCGGCCCCATTGGACTGAGGGTGGTAGGCCGAGGAGAAAGAGAGATGAATCCCCAACTGGGAGCAAAAGGAGCGCCAGAACCTGGACACAAACTGACTCCCCCGATCCGACACAATCTCCTTGGGCAAACCGTGCAACCGGAAGACCTCCCTGGCAAAAATCGTGGCCAACTCTTGTGCAGAGGGTAACTTCTTGAGAGGAACACAGTGGCACATTTTGGAAAACCGATCCACTATCATGAGAATGACCGTATGGCCTCGGGATGCAGGGAGGTCCACAATGAAATCCATCCCCAGGTGTGACCATGGACGCTCCCCGGTGGCTATGGGTTGCAAAAGGCCCAACGGACGGTGCCGAGGGGACTTACTCTGGGCACAAACGGAGCATGCCTCTACATATGCGGCGATGTCGGAACGTAGAGAAGGCCACCAGAACAGACGTGAAACAGCCCAGGACAGCTGATTCTTTCCAGGATGCCCCGCGGCCTTGGAGTTATGGTAGGTTCGCAACAACCGAGTGCGCAACTCCTCAGGCACAAAACATCTGCCGTTGGGTCTCCCAGAGGGAGCACCAGATTGAGCCGCCAAAATCTGCTCACCCAGGGGAGAGGTCAGGCTGGTGCGAATGGCGGCCAGGATCTGATTCGGAGGTATGACCGAAGTCGGAATCGACTCCTCCCCGGACAGCTCTGAGTACTGCCGTGATAAGGCATCCGCTCTGATGTTCTTGGAACCGGGTAGGTAGGAGACCACGTAATTAAAACGTGACAAGAACAGAGCCCATCTGGCCTGACGTGGTGTCAATCTCTTGGCCTCAGAGAGGTAGGTCAGATTCTTGTGGTCCGTCAGGATGAGAACCGGAACCACCGAGCCCTCGAGCAAGTGCCTCCATTCTCTAAGGGCCTGCACGATGGCCAATAACTCCCTGTCACCAATCTGATAGTTGCACTCCGCGGAAGACAGTTTCCGGGAGTAAAACCCACAAGGAAGCAGAGGACCCTCTGGTGTTCTACGCTGTGACAGAAGGGCGCCTACTCCCGTCTCAGACGCGTCCACCTCGAGGACAAAAGGCAACCCAGGGTTGGGATGCGACAGAATCGGAGCCGACACAAAGGTGGACTTTAGAGCCTCAAAAGCTCGGATGGCCTCGAGCGGCCAGACCTGGAGATTACTGCCCTTCCTGGTCAGATCCGTGAGAGGCTTGGCTAGCATGGAAAAGTCCCTGATGAACTTCCGATAATAATTGGCGAAGCCCAAAAAGCGCTGCAGGGCACGAAGACCACTGGGCTGGGGCCACTGTAAGACAGCCGAAACCTTCTCAGGATCCATGGAGAACCCCTTAGCGGAAATGATGTAACCTAAGAAGGTTACCTGGGATCGGTGAAATTCGCATTTCTCAAGCTTACCGAACAGCTTGTTCTCTCGTAACCGTTGCAACACTCGTCTGACATCCAGAATGTGGGCCTCCATGGATTCAGAATATACCAAGATGTCATCCAAATAGACCACCACACACTGCTGTAACAGGTCACGGAAAACATCGTTGATGAATTCCTGGAAGACTGCGGGCGCATTGCACAACGCAAAGGGCATAACCAAGGATTCATAATGACCGGTCCTGGTGTTAAACGCGGTCTTCCACTCATCGCCCGCCTTGATCCTTACCAGGTTATATGCCGCCCTCAGGTCGAGTTTGGTAAAGACCATGGCCCCTTTGAGGCGATCGAACAGCTCGGAAATCAAGGGTATCGGGTAAGCGTTCTTGATCGTGATGCGATTGAGACCCCTGTAATCGATGCAAGGCCTCAACTCACCGCCCTTCTTTTTCACAAAGAAAAATCCAGCCCCTGCCGGGGACGAGGATTTGCGAATGTGTCCGCATGAAAGCGCCTCCCTCACGTACTCCTCCATGGCCTCATTCTCCGCTACCGACAGTGGATAGACTTTGCCACGAGGAGGAACGGCACCAGATTGTAACTCTATGGCACAATCGTATGGGCGGTGCGGAGGTAGGGCAACCGCACGCACCTTATCGAATACATCCCGGTACTCCTCGTATTCAGGAGGCAACAGAGAGTCCGAGGAAGTACACAGCAACTTGACAGACCCATGGATGCAACTAGCCCCACACTGCGGTGACCACGAGAGGATCTCGGCCGATCTCCAATCGAAAGACGGATTATGCTTCTGGAGCCAGGGGTACCCCAAGACCACCGAGTAGTGTGGAGACGAAATAACCTGGAAACAGACCGACTCTCTGTGAACAGCACCAATGGCCATCCCCACTGGAAGGGTCTCATGAGTCACGTGTGGCGGCAGAAGGGGTCTGCCGTCTATCGCCTCAAGAGCCAGTGGGGAACCTCGAGGCTGCAGAGGAATGGAATTGGCGGCAGCGAACACACTATCAATGAATAAACCACCAGCACCAGAGTCCACCAACGCCTGGGTCGTCACCGAGCCCCCGACCCAGGAGAGGACAACAGTAATCAGTGGTTTGTCAACACGGGAAACCGGGGACGAGGAGACTCCACCCAAGATCTGCCCCCGACAGGATCTCAGGTGCGAGCATTTCCCGGACGGTTCGGGCATGCCAACCGAAAATGCCCACCGAGACCACAGTACATGCATCGGCCCTCGCGTCTCCGGAGTGCCCTCTCCCCCTCGGACAGGTGAGCAAACCCCAGCTGCATGGGTTCACCCCCAGACAAGTCATCCCCAGGAGGCGTGGGAGGAGAGGGAGGCACGGGTGGGACAGCAAACGTAGGCGCCAATCTGTTAGAAGGCCTCCGCAGGCTCTCCTTAAAGGAAGGTCTCTCCCTGAGTCTGGTGTCAATCAAAATCAGGAAAGAAATAAGAGACTCGAGCTCCACTGGTAGGTCCTTAGCTGCAACCTCATCCTTCAAGGCATCCGAGAGACCATGAGAGAAAGCAGCGACCAGAGCCTTATTATTCCAGCCCACCTCTGCTGCCAGGGTACGAAACTCAATGGCGTATTCAGCTACGGATCGTGAACCCTGTCTGATGGACATAAGGAGCTTCGCAGCAGAGGCAGCACGAGCCGGCACATCGAATACCTTCCGAAGAGAAGCAACAAAACCGGAAAACTCGGCAACCACCGGATTGTTGTTCTCCCATAAAGGGCTGGCCCAGGCCAAGGCCTTGTCCGAGAGCAGCGAGATCAAGAAGCCCACCTTTGATCTCTCAGTAGGAAAGGCATGTGGCAGCAACTCTAAATAAATGCCCACCTGGTTAAGGAAACCTCGGCACTGAGTTGGCTCTCCCCCAAAGCGCTGTGGAAGGGGGGCAGAACCGGTCATACCCCGAAACACCGCAGGCGCAGCAACAGGTGTCAGGGTAGACTCTGGCGCAACAACCGGAGCGGCAGTAGGAGCGGGCCCAGGAGCGACAACCGACCCATCGGCAACGGAAGCGAAATGAGCCGTGCGTTCAAGCAGGGTTTGCAACGCCACAGCGAACCGACCCAACAGGTGATCCTGCTGATCAAGTCTGGCAACCAGCGTAGGTAGCGAGGATGGCCCTGTACCGTCAGAATTCATGGCTTGGTCCTAATGTCATGGAACCATGAACCAGACGTACAACAAGAGATAAGTGGAAATAAGAAGGCTTTATTGAAAATCAAGCCGTAAGGCAAAAGTCCAAACGGATGGCTAAACCGAAGCAGGGTCTTGCGAAGCCAGAGGTCAGGAACCAGAAGGGTAGTCAGACGAAGCCTGGATCAGGAACCAGCAGGGTAGTCAGACGAAGCCAGGATCAGGAACCAGAAGCAGCAGCAGTCTTAGAAGCATGTGAACACAGGAGGACCAAGCAAGGAACTGAAGCCACAGACCTCCTATATATATGAGCTAGGCATCCAGCTCCTCCCAGTGGGAAGGAGAAGCCGCAGGGTGGGAGGCTACAAGAAACCCAGAAACCAAGATGGCCGCCAGCACATGTCAAACGAAGGAGAACAGCAAGAAGGTAAGACCATGACACACCGTAGGAGCACTATTACTACTAAGTGCACTCTGGCACAGAATTATTACTATTGTTGGTATTTTGGGAGCACTATTACTGTGGGGGCACCCTGGTACAGTATCAGCTTAGCACAGTTATTTTTGGGGGACATTATGGTTACATTATTAGTGTCAGGGGCACTATTTTCTGGGTGCAGTTATTTTTCAGGGCATTGTGTTTCAATAATTATTAAAAGGGGTGCTATCTGTGTGTAACTAGTATTTTCATGGGGTTTATCTGTTTCTACAGTATAGTTTTGGGGGGCACAGCGTCTCAGTACATAATGGGATGTTGAGAAGGTTGGAGGAAAAGTAGGAAACTAAGATGTCTATCTGTCAAACTCTGCAGAGATGAGAGATGGCTGAAAGAAATCATCGTGGTCTGGTCTGAATGGAGAAGATGAAGAAAGAGGACATCTTCATCAAAGGAGACGTCACTGGATGTAAGAGATATGGGCGCAATATATGGGTGGAGCTGAGTGTGTGTGTGGCTTGAGGGTGGGCAGGGACATAAGGGCCCCATATTCTCCTATTTCCCGGGGAAGTGCCCCTCCTTGAGACCAGTCTCAGGATCCGCCACTGCACGTATCGGTAGTTATGTGGACCTTGCCACAGATGGCGTTGCACAGTGCACACCTGATTTTGTCCCCCACTTGGTTGTTCAGGGAAGGGATGGCTCGCCTGGAAAAGTAGTGGCGGCTGGGAATGATGTACTGTGGGACTCCACCAGATGGAATGACAGCATTTCAAAGGCCAGGAGTTTTGAAATGCTGGCATTCAGGGCCAGGGATCGCAGGTTGGTAGGGGGGTACTTCCTCTTTCGCTCCAGTGTTTGGGAGATGGACAGCTAAACGCTTCCATGGGACATTGTGGTGCTGCTTGTTGAAGGGGACGGACGTGTTGGCGTTGCTGCCACATCCTCTGTTTGCCGGGTGGCCGATACCACTGTCACTCCAGAGGTGGAGGAAGAGGTCGCGACTGCAGCAGAAAATGGAGCAGGAGGAGACTAAGACCTTTCTTGGTTTTGGAGGTGTTTACTCCACTGCAGCTCGTGCTTTGCACTTAGATGCCTGGTCATGCAGGTTGTGCTCAGGTTTAGAACGTTTATGCCTTGCTTCAGGCTCTGATTGCACAGCGTGCAAACCACTCGTGTCTTGTCGTCTGCACATTGTCTGAAGAACTGCCATGCCAGGGAACTCCTTGGAGTTGGCTTTGGTGTACTTGGTTCCTGGGTGTGGTGGGCAGTAGCAGGCGTACTGTCTAGGGGACGGCCACTCTGCTTTAGCACCCTCCTCCCTCTTTTGCTGTGCTGGTGGCTCTGTGCGACCACCGCCTCTTCCTCCGAACTGCACAGGTCACTTGCATGATCTTGATTCCATGTGGGGTCTAGGACCTAATCGTCCTCCACATCATCTTCCACCCAGTCTTCACCTCTGCCCTCCTTGTCGGTTTGCACACTGCAGAAAGCCGCAGCAGTTGGCACCTGTGTTTCGTCAAAATCTTTCACTGTCACATATGCAGCACAGGGGTACTTCAGAGAAAAAAATGTGAATATGTGAATACAGCACTGTACAGCCTCAGTGCAGGGCTGATCGAGGTCTCTCAAAAAAAAGACCTCACACAGCTCCTGTACTCTCCGGTCCCGGCGGTCACATGCTCTGCATACTCAGCGCTCTGTGAGCGCTGTGTATGCAGCGATCCAGAAGGCAGGGACACCTGTGCACTGTCCCTGCCTTCTCTTAGGGTTGCCCTGCTGTCACTGACAGCGGGCAACCCGATCAGCAGCTGCACGATTAGCGTGCAGCTGAAGTTTCTGAACGGACGTTCTGGAACGTCCATTCAGAAATAGAAAACCACCTCCCGGACGTTTATAGTCTATGGGCGGACGAGAGGTGGTTTTTAAATGCTTGTTGATTGGCTTTCCTTCAGCTTTTCAAAACGCGCCATTAAATCGCCAAACACCGAACTCGAACACAAACTTTTGCAGAATTTTTCGGGTCTGGGTACCAAAAACCCTTTACAGTTCGGATTCGCTCAACTCTAATTTAGATTTCTCTTTTGTTCATTCACTTAAAAATAAACTATTAGCACTTCTATTTTTAAAAGCATTCTTACTTTGCAGTATTTTTCCCACACCTGCCTAAACCTTTTGCACAGTGCTGTACATATATTTTTGTGTATTGTCCAAAATGGTCTAAATGGGAGTAGAACATTAAAATAAATCCCTGAATTTTTACGACTTGTGATTCTTGAGTATGATTTAGTTTCTAAGACATGGATTGCCCGAGCACAAGCACTCAAATTGAGAAAGTAACCCTGCTTCTTTATAGATGAAAATGATTTCTTTTAATCTTGGTCTCGGGAATGGGAGGACGTCAGTCAGGTACCTATAAACCACCCGAGTCTGTTAGAGATTGAAGAGACGCCAATGTGAATTGTCAAAGTAATTCATCAGGGTGGAATTGCGGCTAGTCTGGAGTACATGTAATCATGTCACGCTGAAGACTAATTACTAGCAGCTATTGCCATAGATATCAACATAGCTGGATTTTCCACTGGCGCTTGTGCCCCGCTCTTCTATGTTTGGCTGCAGTATCGCAGCAGAACCGCACAAATTGCTGCACACAACACGTAAATTATACACCAATCTCTATGATACCACGCACTATCTTCCCCAAATAAGATATGATCCCTCTGCTGAAAAATACCCGCAGTAGCACAATCAGTTTCTATTCCAAATTACCTTACTAACGGTTTCTTTATCGGCGGCATCTCTCTAAATGCAGTGTGGGACTCATGCTGTAACGGGTCTGGTATCTAGGCTATGGATCGCGCCCCGGCCGGTGGCGCAATTCCGTTTGTTCAGAATTGCAACTCGTGCTCTGAAGGAGCAACTAGTGATGTCACTATTCAACTATGGATGATTGCGAGTGGCAAACTTCTTTCCAACGCGTTTCGGACAGTGCCCTGTCCTTCATCAGGGTAACTAGCTGGTGCTCCTAGATACCTTACTTAGTTTTAACCCCTTACTTACCGCCTCATAGTGTATTGCGTTGCCCTTGGTGACAACGTCTACCACTTTCACTACATTTTTATCACTCCACATTCCTACTCAAACTCAAACAGTTCCATTTCAGCATTTAAACCAATAGGTGCCAAAGTGTTAATATTGAAGATCCATTTTGTTTCTGATCTAGACATATTTTTAATATAGTCACCTCCCCTTTTATCTTTCTTCACCACTTCTATCCCAAGGGCAACGCAATATACTATGAGGCGGTAGTTAAGGGGTTAAAACAGAGTAATTAAGAGAGAGTGTATAAGTAAGGTATCTAGGAGTGCCAGCTTGTCTCCCTGATGAAGGACAGCGCACTGTCTGAAATGCTTTGGAAAGAAGTTTGGCACTTGCAACAATCCGTAGTTGCATAGTGACGTCACTAGTTGCTCCTTGAGCGCGCGAGTTGCAATTCTGAACAAGCAGAATCGTGCCACCGGCTGGGGCGCGATCCATAGCCTAGATACCAGACCCGTTAGAGCGCGAGTCCCACACTGCATTTACGCTGGGTTCACACCTCAGCGTTTTACAACGCGCTGTAAAACGCTCAACACATGAAAACCAATGCTTCCCTATGGCCCTGGTTCACACTTGAGCGTTTTACAGCGCGTTTGAACGCGCTGTAAAACGCTCTACGCTCAAAAAAGTTCTTGAGCTTCTTTGGGGCGTTTTGTCGCGCGTTCCCGTACATAGACTTTCGGGAACGCGCGACAATGGGCGTTCGCTTGTCTCTGTATGCGCGATTGCAAACGCCGGTACAATCGCGCATACAGAGCGCTCCTTTCAGAACGCTCAGGTGTGAACCCAGGGTAAGAGAAAGACAGATGCCGCAGAGGAAGATACTATCAGTAAGGTAATTTGGAAAAGAAACTGATGGTACTACTGCGGGTATCTTTCAGCAGGGGAATAATATCTTATTCGAGTAAGGTAGCGCGTGGTATCATAGAGATTGGTCTATAATATGGCCATAGATATGCCTTAACGTGTTGCAATGCTGGTACTTGGTAGTGTTGAGCGAGAATATTCGAATAGCAAATTTTAATTGCGAATATCAGCACTTTGAAAATTCGCGAATATATTTAGAATATAGCGCTATATATTCGGAAAATCTAATATTTGTGGGTTTTTTTGTTTTTATTTTGAACACAGTTCACATCAAGTGATCATCACTCTATTCTTCTAGCTTGTGGGCCAATGAGAAGGCTTTGTCACAACTGAGCAACATCCCTAGCAACCAATAGAAAAGCTGCCTACCCCTTACTATTGCCGAAAATTCGCAAGCGCAAAGAAATTTGCAGGATGACAGGCCGAACTGGATGGACAAATGTCTTTTTTCGGCCTTATGTACCTTATGTACTATGTTACTATGTAAATTGGAGCTCTCTATCTGCATATAAAGCTATTCTAATGTTCTTCCGTGCCAACCATTTTCTCCAGTCTCAGGAAACTTATACCAGCTTGAAAAATGTAGCATAAATGACCCGCGCCTGTATTTCGCGTGCATTATGCGAATATTACATTGCCGATTTTCGCAATCAAGAATATAAATCTCGAATTCTCAAATTTGCTAATATATGACGAATATTCTACAAAATATTCACGAAATATCGCAAATTCGAATATTGCCCCTTCCACTCATCACTAGTACTTGGCTTCAGAGGAGATATTTTTATCTTAATTTCTAAAATATAATCAAATACCAGTGGTCCCCGCAAGTTACAATATTAATTAGTTCTTGGATTACCTTTTTATGTTGAAACCATTGTAGCTTGAGTGGTAAACCAGTAATTGGTTCCAAAGCCCAAAAATGTCATCTAAAAGTGAAGTTTTAAGACAAATAAGCAGATAACCAAGATAGATAAAGTAAGTTCTTGTGTAAAACAGACAGGAAGACATGCTGGAAACTGTTAATCCCTTTCTATGGTGACGGCAGGAGCTTCTTGCATAGTACATAGATGTACCAGAAAAATAAAATGAAGCCCCGGTCACCTGCTGTAGTGTCCAAAGGAACAACTTATCCTGCCCCAGACAGGGAGCAGTAGAGAAGATGTAGTACCCCAGAGGAGCTACTTGGCAATTAAAAAAAGGTGTTTTACCAGTGAAATGGCCATGTTGATTTGTTGGGTCTGGGTCTAAGGCATTGTATGTTGAGTCTAGTTTCAGCTTACTATGGCCCACAGAAGATGATTGTATGTTGAAAATATTGTATCGCGAGGCCATTGTATCTCGAGGGATCACTGTATTGTGTATATAGTCATGTCTGCAATTTTTCTTGCAATCCAATACTCCCTCATTTATTGCCTCACCTAATTCTAGGCATTGCTTGTAGCAGAAGAGCCATCAATACATTAAAAGGGTTTTCTGGGATTTATATAGTGATTACCTATCCTCCTGATAGGTCACCAACATCTGGTTGGTGGTTGTCTGACTTCTGGCAACCTCTCTGATCAGGTGTTTGATAAGGCTACAGCCTATTCCTAGGCCAATGACGGCACGTTCTTTGGTCATATGGCCTAGGCGCAGCTCAGTCCCATTCAAGTGAATGAGCTCGAACTGCAATAGCAATCACAGCCACTATACAATGTATGTCGCTGTGCTTGGTTGGTTGTAAGGAGCTGGAGTGGTGCAGCCTCTTGAAATAGCTGATTGTCTAGGGAGTTGGGTATCGGACCCCCGCCAATCAGATATTTATGATCTATCCTAAGGATACATCATTAAACATAGGAGTCCCAGAAGAACCTTTTAAGGGTACGTCCGACAGTGAGGCTGGCTGCATGCAACTAATCCGTGGCTGCGCGATTTTGCCCTAAAATCAAAACCGATTGTATTCATGGCTTGTGCACTGCAGCTTGCAGTACCATCGCCATCATCATTAGCAATAGGATGCAATGTTCTCTTTCTCCCCACTTTTGCCGGAGGAGGTTAACAGTGTGATGATTGCTCAGCTGCTATATTTCTGTATACTAGTGTTTCTGACTAATGGAGCGCCGAATCATGACCTATCAGGTTCTGATCCTGGAACTCGGTGCTCTGTTTAAACCCCTTCCTGGCCATACACCAGTGCCAGTGATAGTCTCTGACTCACTAGCTCTGTTCCTGTGCTTATTGGATTGCTTGTTCCTCTAACCCCGGCTTGTCTTCTGACCACTGTGTCTCGTGTGGTACTGCATAGCCTGTCTCGTTCTGACGTATTTATGTACGACCCTGTTTTTGTGTTGTTTTGTCTCTTGTTTGTTTGTCTCTGCATGTAAGTAGCGCAGGGGCTGTCAACCAGTTGCGGTCTTGCTACCTAGGGCTTGTACTACAAGTAGGTAGGAAAAGTGCGCTGGGTTCTAGGTCAGGGCTCACTATTTGTGTCTGTCCCTACCTACAGGCATTACAAATACTACACACAATATGCACCATATGCAAATAGGGAAAGACCTGTCAATCAAGCTGAGTTGGGAGAAATGCAAGAGGGGAGGCACCCAGCAGCCACTTATTCTCATGCCAAGCTCCTTTTAAAACTGTTTTCTGTGAAATGATGCAGTGTTTCAGAGTAAAACATTGGGCCACATTTATTGAAACTGTCGAATATTAGGACAGTGTTTGTTGCCCATAGAAACCAAAAAGGGCTTAGCTTTTACTTTTTTTTAGAGGAGTTTAGGAAATGATAGCTGTGCTCTTATTGGATGCTATGTTCAACAAAAACAGTCTTAGTATTCAATAGTTTTGATAAATAATGCCCAGCTCTTTGCAATTAAGCCCGTGATTATTTCATGCTGCCTATAGTTAGGGAAGCATGAAATTACTGACAGATTCCCTTTAACCTCTTTGGGACTCACTGTAAATTTCCAATCAGGGGCTGTAGTCCCTAAACATGTGCCATTGCAAATTTACTGCACAATTTAGGTAGGCTGCTATACAATCGGACAGGTGCCTAGTTTTTAGAGATTGGGTAGCCAAGACAGTAGATACGGTACAGTATATATTAATATATAATGAATCTATATACACTGCATATAGAATAATTGCTGTGGCACTTACGCTATCAGTCTGTTATCATTTGACTGTTGCTCTAGCGGAATTCAGCACATTCCTAGCGGTGACGGTGTTTGAACTAGGCTTCGTATGAAAGCAATATATTTAGTTTCAAAAAGATGTTTAGATCTGTCATTAGAACGAATGGGAGTTAGAAAAGAGATTGGATCTGATGTGCACTAAATATGTGTCGGTTTAAAGGGAGCTGTATTCTTATAACCAGTAGTATTTTCTAGGTGTGGGAATAAGAGCAGTTTTGAGAGCGAGAAACAGGCAAGATGTAAATAGCAAACAGTAGTGTAATAGAGAAGCGGCAAGCGTGGCAGAGCAAGTAATGGAGCTTAGTACATCTGATAAATGCTGTAGCTTGTGTAAGTTAATGAAATTTAAAAAGAACAAAAAGCAGATTACGGATATATAATACTATTTATCGAAGTAATTATGAAAAAGGCAATGTTCTTCTGATCTCTGGTCATAATTGGACTTGATGTCATATAGATTCTTTAAAAAAGGATCAAACTCCACATTTGACAAATGGGATCGTAGTACTAAACATGGAACCGTATTGTGTGTCATATGTTTGACCATATTTCCCAATAGAAGCGCTGATAAAACTAAACTTCTTAGTAGCATATGGTCCCACTTATGAAATTTAATAAAGTGATGACTGAATTTACAGAAATTGTTGTGCATTTTCATACGTATACAATATTATCTAATGACATTATGATCAAAATGTATGCTCATCTCATTTCCTTTAAGAATAAAATCAGCCTGAACCAAAGTTCTATTATGTGGCTGAGGAAGCCAAGATGAGTTCATGGCAAGTTCAATTTATAAAAAAATAATTGTGAACATAAACGGACATTGTGTTTAAAAGTTATTGCTAAAGATATGGGACCATCTGTAAGGAGTAAGTCAACTCCCTAAGACATATCTGTCTGGAGGGAACAAGGTTACTTGATAAGGTCTCATGTCCTTGAGGCACACCTGCTATATGAAGTTCAATTTATATATTCATAATTGTTACGCTGAGCTCTCCGGGTCCCCTGCTGGCCTCGGAGCGCTCACAGCGTATGCCCCCAGGCAGCACTCCAGTGTCTCGGCGTGTGCGTCCTCGCTCTCTATGGAGCGCGCGCGCCGGGACTCTTAGATTCAAAGGGCCAGTGCACCAGTGATTCGTGCCTGGTCCAAAGGGGTTATTAAGGGTTAAGGTTTGTGAGAGGCAGTGCTGACTTAATTAGGCTGCACCTGTGCACTGCCCATTTATACCTTCTCCTCCCACAGCTTCCTGCCGGATCTTTGTGCCTTGTGCCTCAGAGAAAGCGTTCCACTGTGTTAGTCTGCCTTGCCTGTTGCCGAACCCGTTGCTACCGTCTACTCGCCTTTGAACCTTGCCGCCTGCCCTGACCTCTGCTACGTCCGACTACGCTCTTGCCTTCTCCCTGTGTACCACGCCTTATCAGCTGCCAGAGAGGTCGAGTTGTTACTAGGGGACACGACCTGGTAGTTACCGCCGCAGCAAATCCATCCCGCCTTGCGGCGGGCTCTGGTGAAGACCAGTAACTGCTTAGAACCGGTCCTTTAGTACAACCCGCGCCATCGCCTCTCTGGTCCAGAGGATCCACTACCTGTCCTGCCGGTACGTGACAATAATTATATTATATATATATCTCTGCATGGTATATTTAGTTTACAACATATGTTAATCAATAATTCATATAATGTATTATCTATGTGTAACAATGTATCGATTTATATATATGTCATACCATGTATTTACCATTTAGAAGGTATTGTAGAAGGTATAGAAACAAGTAAGTTTATGTTAATTGGATTTCTGGGAAGAGTAAATGCCATTTCAAAACAATAGTTATTCATGGATGTAGATAAGTGAAATGTACAAGTTCCGATGCCAAGCATCAAAGCCGCTATATCAAATTTTCATCAAGTCAACCTATATTTCAAAAAGATAGGAGAAGACAGTCAACTCCAACAAGTCCAGGATATAGGTAATTAAAAGTGTCAGGGAAAGACCTTCCTCAATGATTTATATAGAAAGGTCAACAAGGTCCTGAAAACATATTATTAGATATTTAATTTTAAATGCTTAAAGTTGTGATCATTTACAATATCGCAGTGCCATCTGGAGGCAAATGGACAATATTATATTATTTCATTATTTGTTCTTTACCATATTAGGAGTTGATATGACATCATGGTGTTATTAGCATGCAAGTACACCCATGATTGGGAATCCCTAACCTAAAGGGGATGATTCTTAGATAAGGGGGGGAATAATTACTCGTGTGCGAGGTAGCAAGAGGGAACTAGAGAGAGAGAAAAAAAGATCCATATATCCATTGATCCATTCATTCAATCGAAAAGAAAAACTTTATCAGAAGAAACTTGGATTATTCTTTTTGAATTACTAGGAAAGTTCTTCAGAACTGGTCCCATCTGAACTCTGTCTACCTTTGACCCGGTAATGTATATTTTGTTTACTACTCATGATATTAATAAGATATTTCTCTCGGTACATAGCCAAGAGTTCCCATACTGTGGGGATATATAGTTTTAGGTGCCTCCATAATGCTGATTATTCTCTTAGCAAAGATGCATAGTGTTAATGGGAGATCTGACATTATTTGAAAAGAAGACTAAACCCTTGGAAAGTTATTTTTCTTTAGTCTGATTGCCGAGCTGAATATTTTATCATATTAATATCATATATTTTTGATTGGTCATGGGAAAACAGAGTCAAGGGATAACAGTTATTTTCCTGTAAATCCGTGTTTTATTGTTATAGCCTGTTTGATAACAGAAGATCCTAAGTTTCTCTTGGTACATGAGTCTGTTTGTTAAAAGTATGACACTGGTCGTCATAAATCATTAAATGATACTCTGCTGATCAGATAGGGGTGTGTCAACACCACCGTGTGGTACATTTTGGGTGTTGCTTTGTAACTTCATCATTTGTTTTGCAGTTGTATTGTTTTTATATTCTTGGTTTTTATAATAAACGATTATATATTTTTGCATATACAATTGTTCCTTTGTTTCACTGCTTGCACAAATCAAATTAAGATACTTGATAAAAAGAACTTAGAGGCGTTTTTTTATGTCTGCCTGGAGGATAATATAATTTTTATATTTTTTTTATCCTCTCTTTTATATGAAGATTCTTTCATATAGAAGTTATATGACAAAATTCAACTTGGGTCTGCTTCAAATCAGAACGGAATCGATTTGACGCAATTCGAAAGTGCTTTAAACTCCCTAATAAGTTGCGGCTGACAACATGGTGTTGTCTCTTTCGTTTGTCTCTTTCTTTCTCGCTCTCAGTCTCCAAAAATTCTTCTGAATAAATCAGCAACAATTGTGATTCTATAGAATCCTACATTTTTTACAAACTCATTTCGAATGTTTATTTTACAGACACTGGTGATGAAGAATGCTCTATTGTTTACATGTGGACACTTACACCTCATTGTGTGAAAGATCCAATCACTGGCTGAGGTGGGTCATGTATGTAGCCAGTGATTGGTGAGAAGCATTCTTAACAGCATTCAAAACTGCAATGGCAAGGGATTGGTGAGGTATTATTATTTTTTTTTTCAATATATGCATCTGTAGGAACCAGGCATATAGTGGTCATTTATTAAGCTGAAAAACACCTATATTAGGGGCAGATTTCGGTGCAATGGTTAGTTGCACCACAATCGGCGACTTCTCCCCGATCTTGCCAGATCTAAAAAAGTGGGCAGTGTGGGCGAGGAAGAGGACGGACCGGCAGGCCCATTGCATTTACCATTTTCTCCTCTGAGGTAGCACTTGGGACACCCCTCGGAAAAGTCTCTCCACTCCATGATAGGTATCGTGTGATGAATGAGGGGTGTGCGCAGACATCGCTCTCAGAGGGAGCTGGTCAAATGGGACAGCGGGTTCGCAATCCCCAATCCCCATAGCTTTGTGTGCTTTTATTGTGTAAAAAAAAACGATTTGATAAATGCACCCTGGATCGACAGGTCAGCGCCCGCGAGCGAAGTGTGCAGATTGCTGGCGCATGCGCTCTTAGTTCACTGAGGCAGCTGCCAGGCGCTGACCAGTGGATCCAGGGAGCATGCGCGAGATTACAGCGCGCCATCGGCAATGAGAGGAGTAAATAATTTGAAGTGGGGCAGCGCTGGGCTACGAGATAAGGGGCGCGGCTGGGCACAAACGGCCGGGGGACAGCCCCTTGGGCATGTTAGGAAGGTAATTAGCATATAAATAAAACCGATTTTTTTAATCAAAAATGAAAGGACAGGTGGGGGTAAAACTAGCATAACTTTAATTAGATAATGGAGACTGAGAGGATGAAATGAACAGCTCTATATCGAAAATCTTGCTGACAGAATCCCTTTAATGATTGATCATAGGGAGTTTGACCTCCAGTGCCTTGTCATGCCATACCAGACATCACTGCCCATACAGGCAATCTACTGTGCTAACAATGAAGGGGACACAGCACAAGCGGCAGTGCCGTGGCCTCTTCAATCAAACATTGATTGCACATATTAAGGAAATGCCATCAGTGTTTAAGTTCTGAAGAACCCCTTTAGATTTCACATCTACAACGGAATAGTTTAGCATTATTTTTATCATTATTCTTATTACTAAAAATAATATTAAAATGATTTCTAATTTCGTATCATAGTCTTGTCTTTATTTTAGTAACCTTAGCTTGATTTTCACATCTCACTCCAACCTATGCAGCCCTGAAATTGCATCTGAACAGTAGTGAGATACGGCAGCGTTCAATTTGACAAATCTCCCGTCACGCTCACTCGAAGCCATCTCTACTTTGTTAGTTGAATTTGGGGGCATTTTTCTGGAACAGGCCAATAAATAAGCTTGTACGCAATGATTAGTGAGACCTGGGAAGAATTACTGGCCTCAAGGTAAATGCAAAGTCAATTGAACAATTGACTGAATGATCGTTATGCGATGCTGGCAGTGGGGAAACTAGTCGAGAAAGAGCCTTGTAAACTAAACTCAAGGGAGACAGCAATGTTTTAATCAGGAAAGAAGACTACATCATAGCTTGAAACTGTCTCCATGCCCATTACATCTGTCATATTCTACTACCTTAAAAAATTACAATTCAATATGCTTAAAGGAGAAAACTATTAAACTGATCATTGAAGTCACTGATTATACCTGGGTTCCTTCCAAAGCCTCAAAGCAAAGCAGCTTTTATAATAGGCAAAATGTGTGTTACTGCTTTCCTCATCACTGGTCAATGCGGTAAAGAAAACTGTGGTGAAAATAATGGATTTTTAATTATTAGGCTTAAAAGGAAGGTCCACCTTTGCTATCGCTTTTTATTTTGATGCCCCAGTATATCGAAAATGAAAAATAAAACAGCTTTGCAACATTTTTAAAATAAAAAATATATCATTGTGTAGCTATAGCTCCTATGATAACCTATGTGTCTCCATGGTAACAGACTACAAACAAAACCTGTGTAGTCTGATCCTGCATTCATATTCCCTTCCATCTGGACACTGCAAGATATAGAGGTCAGATGGAATGGAATATGGCTGCATGATCAGATGGGATCAAATGGGAGTTAGAAAATATTTTATGTGTCCTCCAACAACATGAAGCTTAATATGTGCCAGAAATGATGATTATGCATATATTATTGAACGGAACTGCTGTCATGAACTTACCTGTCTGGGCTCCAGCTATGCGGTTTCTGGCTTCCGCACAGCTGCGCCGGGTCAGACCCGCTGCCAGGCTAACCAGTGATCCAGTCACATCCCTAGCAACAGAGTACAATGCTCTGTTTCTCCCTGCAGTCTGCGTGCGGTGGGGAAGATGGCCAGCGAGCTGACTTACAGTCCAGATTGAAGATTGAAAACTGTCCTATGGATGCGCTGAGTCCATAGACCTATCAGGTTCCATTTAAATCCCCTCCTAGCAATACAACTTTGCCAGTGATAGTTCTTGACTCCCTAGCTGTTTTCCCAGTTCCGATTCTGTGTGTGCTTTTGGATTGTTCGTATACTTGACCTCGACTTGCTTTTGACCACTCTCTGTAATTTAGTACTGTGTTTCCTGTCTGGTTCTGATCTCAGCTTGCTATTTAACTATCCTATGTCTCGTGATTTGGTACTGTGTTTCCCATCTGGTTCCGATCTCGGCTTGGTTATTTGACTACCCTCCATCTCTCGTTTTGGTACTGTATTGTCTGTCTGGTTCTGGCCCATTTCTGTTCAACTCTGCTTCTGTGTTGTTTTTGTTTGTTTCTGTGTGTTGCCTGTCTTGCACCTTAGTAGAGTAGGGAGCGTTGACCAGTTGCGGACTTGCCATCTAGGGTTTGCACTGCAAATAGGGAAAGCAGGCAAAGTTTCCAGTGAGGGCTCACTGTCCATGTCTTCCCTACCTACTGCTATCACATTATCATTGGCCCAAATATAAGACTGCTAATTGCACTATTATGGATGTCATGGCAGCATTGGCCTCTTGGATGGAGGGTATTGCCCAATTAGTTCAGGACCTGGCAGAGAGAGTACAGCAGAAAGAGCCATGTCCTCTCAGCAGCGGAACGAACTTCACCATAAGAATCGACTGTACTTCTACTGCGGCAGCCCTGCTCATCAACTGCGGTCCTGTACTGCTAGACCAAAGACAGAAAACGTCAGCGTCTGAGTGATGATTGAGGAGGTCACTCATATGCACAGGTATTTCCCGAAAGATATGATAGAATTCTCTTGCTGGTTAATTTATCTTCATTAGGAGGGTCCATTTCTGGCCCGTCTTTTGTTGATTCGGAGCTCCTGTAAATTTTGTTAATTTTAATTTTGTATCTGCTTTGGGTCTCGTGGTAAATTACCTGAACCCATTCTGGTGTCTGGGGTGGATACCACTCCATTAGCCAAGGAGTTTATTGAATATGAAGCTATTGATTTGGTTATGACGGTTGGGTCTATTCATTTTGAAAAATGCTCATTATATGTCATGAATAATCTGCTGATGTTATTTTAGGTTTACCCTGGTTGAGAAAACATTGTCCATTGTTTGACTCCAGTGGAGTTGACTGGAGAATTAACGAAATTCGGTCCTTAGTGCTCTAAACGTTGCTTGTCTGTTCAGCTCTCTGGTCTTGATCTGGAAGAGGTCCTATTCCTGGGTTCATCAAGGACATCCAGGATGTATTCTAAAAGGAGGCTTCTGAAGCTTTACCTCCTCATCGGGAATACGATTGTGCCATTGAGATGGTCCCTGGTGCTAAACTTCCCAAGGGACAGATTTTCAACCTTTCTGGGCCTGAAAGACAGGCTAAGAAAGACTATATTCAGGAAAGTCTAAGAAAAGGATGTGTCTTCTGTAGGGCCTGGGGGTTACCGAGGTACCAGCCAGTAACAAAGCCGACTTCAGATTCCTATTTTAACTTTTTCGCTACCAGCGCTGTTCATGTACAGAGCTGGAGCGATGTGGGAACATGGCGCCCACTTGCACATGCAGCAGGCATCATGGCCAGCAATTCTCTGCTGTTTCAAACATTAAAGACCTGCAGCTAATTACCGTGACCAGCAATAATGCCGATAGCAGTAATTAAAGGCTTTCAATGCTGTGATCAAGTGAGATCACGGCATCTAAATGCGTAAAAACCCGGAAGCGCTAGCTTCCTACCGACACCCCCTGCAGCCAATGTGGGCATCGCTGATGAGGCTGATAGTGTTCATGCTGCAATTCTTATTCTGGCCAGGATAAGCAATGAGCAATTTTCATTCCAAACCCCATTTAAAAAATCCCTGCTAGTACAAAATAAAAAAACATAATTTATAGGCTCATATATGAGCTTCAAAATAAAAAAAAATAAAAAAAGTTACTAAATATATAAAAGTTTAATTCACCCCCCTTTCCGTATACCAAAAGTGGGAGGAAAATATCAGTGCGTCTTATGGGGTGAATGCTGCACTGTTTACACTGATACAATGCCGACTGCATGCTGCACAGCGCAGCCGGCGTGTGTATCAGCGAGGAGGGAGGAGGGGCTGGGGGCCGGCCTCTTGTTTTGTAATGACAGCGGGGCCCGGAGCAGTCACTGTATTCTATTGCACCGAGCCCCGCTCACTGTACTAATTGTATCTACGGTAACTGCAGGCAATGTTTAACTGTAGATATGTTTGATCCAGCAGCCTGTACTTACGAGCATAGCAGGCAGGAGGCAGCAGGCTGGGCGGGCGGGCACTGGCAGCGTAACTTCCAACGTCACGTGCCTGCTCGGCCCACTTTATGAATGAAGCAGGCGGCGCAGGCACGTGACATAGTGAGTTACGCTGCCAATGCCCGGCCACCCAGCCTCCTGCCTGCTATGCTTGTAAGTACAGGCTGCTGGATCAAACGTATCTATAATTAAACATTGCCTGCAGTTACCGTAGATACGATTAGTACAGTGAGCGGGGCCCGGTGCAATAGAATACAATGACTGCACTTGGCCCCCGCTGCCATTTAAAATCTAGTGTAGATGCCAGCCCCCACCCCCTGTATTGGGGGTCATTCACAGTGGCTGACACTGTTATGGGGGGATCTATGGATGTCAAATAGCATAAGATGCTTTTTATCTGTCATCCACAGATCCCCCCATAACAGTGTCAGCCACAGACCCCCATAACAGTGCCATCCACAGACCCCCATAACAGTGCCATCCACAGACCCCCATAACAGTGCCATCCACAGACGCTCCTAACAGTGTCAGCCACAGACCCCTATAACAGTGTCATCCACAGATTCCCCCATAACAGTGCATCATCCACAGATCCCCCATAATAGTGTCATTCACAGGCTACCATTAGTTCAAAACCCACCAAAAGCACACCTTTTGGTTAAAAATATTTTTTTTCTTATTTTCCTTCTCAAAAACCTAGGTGTGTCTTATGGGCCAGTGCGTGTTATAGGGCAAAAAATACGGTAATTAAAAAAGAAATACCAATAAATATAAATATCATGGGTATCACCGCGACTGATAACGCCCATGCTATTAAAATATAAAAAAATATTCAAATACACCGAATGGCGTAATGGAAAAAAGGGTAAAAATTGCCAATTTGCATTTTTTTTTATTGCTTCTCTTACCCAAAAAGATGTAATAAAATGTGATCAAAAAGTCACGCACACTCCAAAATGGTATCAATAAAATCTACGGATTATCCCGCAAAAAATTTGCCCCTAAGCAGCTCAGTAGACATAAGTATAAAAACGTAATGGGGTCAGAATATGGTGATGTAATTTTTTTTTAAATCAAAGTTTAAATGTATTTTTACACTATTTAGACATAAAAAACCTATGCATATGGGGTATCGTTGTATTCGCACTGACCCAGAGAATGAAGAGTATGGGTCAGTTTTGCCACAAACAAAACGCCGTGGGAACAAAACACGTAAAACGATGGAGCAATTTAATTGTTTTCAAATCCAACCCATTAAGATTTTTTTTACCGCTTCCCAATACATTATATGCCATAATTGATGTGGCATTAAAAAGTACAACTTATCCCGCAAAAAATAAGCCTTCATAGAGCTATGTGAACGGAAATATAAAAAAGTTATGGCTTAAGGTAGATAGGAAAGAAAAATGAAACCGCAAAAACGAAAAAAAAACTCAGGTAGTGAAAGGGTTCAAATGTTTTTAAAGACGCAGATAGGAATACCGAAGTAATTTACCAAAGTCTTGCGCAACTTCCAATGATATGACCTTTGCCTACATGGAGCCAATACATTTTAATGTTGTACAGAAACAGCATTAAAATGAAGTTTTTGAACAACTCAACTTCAGATCTATGATCCAAAGCTCGATTCGCTCAAGCCTACAAGTCAGGGTAGAGTCACAAACACACTGGTCTGTGGCATGCACCCTGCACACAGCATTCTTGGAGACAGACTGATCACAGCCATACAGCACACAGGTCTAAACAGCAGGGTGATAAGAGCACCCCCTGACCACCTGGTAATCAAGCACAGGCTCACGGAAGAAATACCCATTCACACACAGCTAGCACGCACCACCCAAGCAACCAGCATACACGGGAACATACCCCAGCCAGTGCCCAAGATCGCAGCCAGCCAGCCTACACTACGGTATCCCAGTGAACCACACTGTGATAAGACACAGGGAGTACACAAATTCACAGAACACAGCTCACACGCTATAAAAGGCCGCAGACAGCACACACCACCCAAGTAACCAGCATACACTGGAACGTACTGCAGCCAGTAAGCAAGAGAGCATGCGGCCTTCCTACACGGCAACACAGTGTCACAGTGGACCACACTGTGATACAAGACAAAGGCTGTACACAATTTGAAATTAAAGAGGACCTTTTACCTGCGATGAAAGGTTTTGTGACTTATCATGTGACAAAAGCCAATGAAAGACATAGAACAAGTCAAAAAGTTTCTCGCCAATATTACTTAACTCATAAAAAATTAAGATGATGACTGCTACATCTGTAGCCTCACATTATATGCTCATTACAACACAACAGGGTTACTGAAAAAAGGTTATTGCTATGATGTTATATTGTTAAATGAAAAGTTCTGATTTATTTGTATACCTAATAGAATTGCTTGGACAGTTCAGGGTTAGCCACCTTTTCTCATCATCAAAACCGGGACTCATTCGTGAACAGAAGGCCTCTCCAACGTGCCAGATACTTTCCCACTCAAGTCGGTTACGACGACGAACAACAGTCAGGTGCAGACCCCGATGAGGACGACGAGCATGCAGATGAGCTTCCCTGAGACGATTTCTGACAGTTTGTGCAAAAATTCTGTAGTTATGCAAACTGATTGTTGCTGCAGCTGTCCGGATGGCTGGTCTCAGACGATCATAGAGGTGAACATGCTGGATGTGGAGGTCCTGGGCTGGTGTTGTTACACGTTTTCTGCGGTTGTGAGGCCGTTTGGATGTACTGCCAAATTCTCTGAAACGCCTTTGGAGACGGCTTATGGTAGAGAAAAGAACATTCATTGCACGTGCAACAGCTCTGGTAGACATTCCTGCAGTCAGCATGCCAATGGCTTGTTCTCTCAAACGTTGCGACATCTGTGGCATTGTGCTGTGTGATCAAACACATTTCAGAGTGGCCTTTTATTGTGGGCAGTCTAAGGCACACCTGTGCAATATTCATGCTGTCTAATCAGCACCTTGATATGCCACACCTGTGAGGTGGGATGGATTATCACGGCAAAGGAGAAGTGCTCACTAACACAGATTTAGACAGATTTGTGAACAATATTTGAGAGTAATGGGTCTGTGGTGTATGTAGAAAATGTTTCAGATCTTTGAGTTCAGCTCATGCAAAATGGGAGCAAAACCAAAAGTGTTGCGTTATATTTTTGTTCTTGTGTAATAGCTGTAGCATGTAATAAAGATCAATACAAAACTGGCAAGTCTCAACAATTCTCAACTGCGACAAGCACAAATACTTAATCATTAATTATAGTATCAGGCGAATCGAAGTATCCGATGTTGTCTTCAATCCGAATTTCAGGAATAATTAAATTTGCCGCAAAGCTGAATTTCCTCGCAATTTGTGGTAACACTTACTCACCTCATCATTTGCTTGTGAAGAGGCCATCATGGCCATCTTGATTGCAGAAACCACTCAAAATCTCACATGAGGTGATATTTGTGTCACTATATTAGTGATGACATCACTGCACCGGCCAGCATGATGACATCACTACGCCGGCCAGTGTGATGATGTCATCGCATCACCATGCAAGATTTCGCTTGGTGTCTTCAATCAAGATAGTCACGACGGCCTCTCCTCTATCAAATGGATAAGGTGAGTATGTTTTTTTTTTTTTAACCTGATTAGCCCCTAAAAGGCCTTCATTTTAATCTCAGGTGCTGCGATCGCGATGAACGAGGCATATAAGGGGTTTAATGATGAGGAGAGGCACAATCGTTATTCCCCGGCATCGTGCCCACTACATACAAAGGAATCCACGTTGCGATTAAGTAATTCATCATAAATCGAATTTCTTTGTGAAATTCGGAGAATCAGCCGAATGTAATTTTTCAGAACTTTGCTCATCTCTAAGAACATGTATCCATCGGCTTGAAATGCATAAGCTTCTGTCTGACTGGATCTTTTTGATGTTTTTATTGATGTGACAATACATTTTAAGTTTTAGTTGAGTGCTGCAAGATCTCTTTACTTGAGTTCTAAACTGTAACAGTCACATAACAGTTCAACTCTGGGACCCGCATCTATCTGTAGAACAGAGAGCCCAAAGTAAAGGAGAGCACACCATGTTGAAAATAGCTGAGGGGCGAACTCGGTTATTTTCAGAAGTCCCATAGAAATAAATGTACAGTGCACCACTCCACTCGCTTCCATGGAACTGCCAGAAATAGCCGAGCCAGTGCTCCCATAGAAATGGAGAATGGAGGTACATGCACATTGTGGTCTCCTTTACTTTGGACTTTCTATTCTAGAGATAGGTTCTGGACCCAGAGGTGGGCAGATATCCTAACGATATCCCACCAATGTTGGAAGTGAGACAAACCCTTTAAGACTTAAGCTACTTTAACACTAGCGTTTTTGCTTTCCGTTTGTGAGATCCGTTCAGGGCTCTCACAGGCGGTCCAAAGCAGATTAGTTTTGCCCTATTGCATTCTGAATGGAAAAGGATCCACTCAGAATGCATCAGTTTGCCTCCGTTCAGTCATCATTCCGTTCTGGAGGCTGACACCAAAAAGCTTCCTGCAACATTTTGCTGTCCGCCTGATGTAGCGGAGCCAAACGGATCTGTCCTGGTACACAATGCAAGTCAATGGGGACGGATCCGTTTTCTCTGACACAATCTGGCACAATAGAAAATGGATCTGTCCCCAATTGACTTTCAATGGTGTTCAAGACGGATCCGTCATGGCTATAGAAGACATAATACAACCGGATCTGTTCATGACGGATGCATGCGGTTGTATTATTGTAACGGAAGCGTTTTTGCAGATCCATGACGGATCCACAAAAAACGCCAGTGTGAAAGTAGCCTTACCTATGAATTGCATAAAAGAACCCTACGACGAGTCATTCCTATCTTTATAGCTAATCCAAATAAGCACCTTGAGCCTTATACATCTACATGCAAATTGCTATTGACACAAACTGCAAAATGATTCAACACAACTCAAGGCTATGCTTCAAGTCGATAGAATTTAAAAATAGATTAGATCCCCATTAAAGGATTTTGCCTTTTAAATGACTTCCTGCAGTTTATAGAAAATCGATATTCACATTATTTAGTGGCTAACATAAAGAAAATGGTCAAGCGTCGGATAAAATCTCTTAGACGCTTCTACGAGGGAAGTTTCATTGTTCGTTCTTTCCATGATGCTATTTGGAATTTTTAATCAGCTCCTTCCGAAAGCAACACGATCTGATATTTTCAGCTGACAATTCCAAGGCACAAATAATATGTTGCTGTCACCCGCAGTGATCCCGGTAGCAGGCTTCAAACACTGCGTAATTTACACAGCGGCTTCCCACCTGAGGCTCCTTTCTTAATATCGTTTGGCACTCGGCATGATGGGAAGAGTTGCAGGAGAAAAAAAAAAAAGCTGATGCCTTTATTAAATGTGCAGCAGCCGCTCGCGAAGGGCTGTAATCTGGATATGATACATTATAATGTCTAGGCATAGTCACGTCCTTGCTAGGCCATTTCTTTTCCTCTACGCAGTGTGAGAGTTAGCTTTCTTTCCGGCGTCACGCTTACAGACTTCTTCTCAGACCACGTATTTTTCATATCAAAACTGTGCTTTATTGTGACACAAGCACCAACAAAAACAGTACAAAATAAAATCCTGCCCGTCTGGGCTCAACCTAAACACATTAACTAAAACCCTGACTAAACCACAGGTTACAATTCATACCTGGCATCAGGCCCGGCTATCCCAGCCAAACAGTTCTCCAGCCCCCAGGCTGTACGAATACAAGTCCCTTTGGGGGATTGTGGCCCAGCAGTCCTCCGGACTCTGGCCTTGTGACCCTTGTATCGCAGGCGTCACTGCGTCCCCCAAATTACAGGCTGTCACTTAGCCTCGTGGTCTAAGCCTACCCGGCTGAGACCACTCCAAACCTCTGCAGCTCTCTGGTCCCAGATAACACACTCTCCCAGACTGACACCCTGGGAGGTGCTTTATCCCAGCCTGATTATCGCACACATCACCTGCAATCCTCTCTGGACCAAGGGAACACCTGGACTGGAAGGGTGTGGGTTGGCAGATCACACTTCCAGTCCTATCTGCCAATCCAACTAAAATCCAGCCCAGAAAATGCCAAAACAACCTTGTCTCAGCAACCTACATGCTGCTGAGACTATTGCATCCTGGATTTTAGCTATCCCACCCAGCTGAGGTATCTTAATGGGACCTTCCTGTACTGTCCACCTTATCACAGCGGTTAGGAGGTTGTCTGACAGATGTTCAGATAAATACATGTGTGGCTAATGTTTATCGGCAGATGGATCCATCACAAGCGATAATAAATAAAACATGATGCGCCTAATTGCAGATCAATGTTTCTCCTTACAATAGGACTTGCTGTGATTAAACATGTAAGTCTGTGAATGGAGATAATTACATGGAAGATGTAGGGCAATTTAGTTAGATCGGGGGGTTTCTGTCTTGTTGTGGTACATGCTAGTTTATATGGTCATAATGCTGTTGTATTCTTAAAATTAGATTTAATCTTTATAATTTGAGATGAGCAAAGTTTTTAAAAATTCGGACGCTTTGCCAATTTTTTTTAAAAAAATTTGCTTTGTTACGAATTAAATTGTCACGAAGCGCATTAAATCAGCTATATCCCGGCCTGCAGGGAGAGTGCATCTGTCACGGTCCCTCCTGTGAGAGAGGTGAGATGATCAGACTTGCTGCACGTGAGGCTATCTGACAGGTCTCTCTGTTTTCCTCTATGTATGTTGTTGTTTGGCAGGATCTCACCTCTCCTCAGGACTGTCTGAGAACCTGAAGGACGCTTTGGCATTTCACGCAAATCCAGAGTCATTGAAGACGGCCAAGTCTCTGGCAGTGCGTATTGATAGACACCTGAGGGAGAGATCTAAACTTCCTCTCGCTCGGGACGTATTATCATACAGGGAAGCAGTTCTTTTGACACTCTGGGTAAAGAGACATTTGAGCTTGTGTCTGGTGATGAGCCAATGCAATTGGGTCAGGTCACACCTGGACCAGGTGATAAAAACGTTAGGGTTAAGAAAATACTTTGCTTTTTCTGTTAAACATCAAGGTGAAAAGGGAAAAAAAGTCCTAATGTGTCTAGTCCTCTTCTCACTCTTGGTAGTATGGATGGGGACGTTGAGAATGTACTTTTGTCTTTTACCGGTAGTACCCGATTTCTCCTGCCTGCCAAGGTGGCGCTTGATTCCAAAACTGTCAAAATGGAAGTATTTATTGACATTGGGGCAGGGGTTAACTTAGTGGATGGCCAATTTGTCCGTATGCATGGTTTGACAACAAGCGCACTAGACAAAAATATTTCTCTGTTTGCAATTGATTCCGCCCCCATCTCTCAAAAGTGTCTGTCTCAAATGGTGCAGGACATTCACCTAAAAGGTGGGAGATTCTCATATTGAATTTATTTAATGTTTTGTGCTGGAGGGTTTGCCTACTCCTCTGGTGTTAGGTTTACCATGGTTAACCAAACATAACCCTACTATCGATTGGCAAGCGAGACAGATTCTCCATTGGACTGATTTCTGTCTTAGCACGTTGCTTTCTGTTGTAACTACTAAAATGTTACCTCCTTTTTTTTCAGATTTTTCTGATGTTTTCTCTAAGGGTGGAGACCAGGAGTTGCCTCCTCATCAGGAGTATGATTGCCCCGTCAACCTTATTCCCGGAGCTATATTGCCAAAGTCTCGGTTGTATAATCTTTCTGAACCCAAAAGAGTAGCCATACAAGAGTATATCACTGAGAGTTTGGCTAAAGGTCATATTAGACCATCCAAATCACCAATGGCGGCGGGGTTCTTCTTTGTTAAAAAAAGGTTGGAACTTTTAGGCCATGTTTGGACTTCCATGAGCTTAATCGCATTACTATCCGTAATCCCTATCCACTTTCTTTGATCCCAGATTTATTCAATCAGATTGTCGATGCCAATGTGTTCTCTAAGTTGGATTTGAGGGGGGCATATAATCTGATAAGAGTCAAGGAAGGGGACGAATGGAAAACGGCCTTTAATACTCATGAGGGTCATTTTGAGAATCTGGTCATGCCTTTTGTTTTGTCCAATGCTCATACAGTTTTTCAACACTTCATCAATAACATCTTTCAGCATCTGGTGGGCAGGTTTGTGGTGGTTTATCTGGATGATATTTTAATTTATTCCCCTGATATGGAGACGCATAAGGATCACATGAGACAGGTCTGACAGATACGAAGAGAGAATAAATTGTATGCAAAAATGGAGAAGTGTGTATTTGTGGTCCCTGAAATGCAATTCCTGGGGTACCCACTCTCATATTCGGGTTTTCGTATGGAACCGGAAAAAGTCTGTGCAGTGTTGGACTGGGATTGACCCGAAGATCTGAAGGCACTCATGCGATTTTTGGGGTTCATAAACTACTACCGTAAATTTATCTTGAATTACTCAACTGTTGTTAAACCATTAACTGATATGACTAAGAAAGGTGCAGATTTCTCAGTCTGGTCTGAAGAAGCATTGCATGCTTTTTCAGCAATAAAGGAATGTTTTGCTTCTGCTCCTATGCTGGTGAAACCGGATGTGCCACAACCATTTATTGTGGAAGTTGATGGTTCAGAGGTAGGGTTGGGAGCAGTGTTGTCTCAGGGTTCTTCTCCTACCAAATGGCGCCCTTGTGCTTTTTTCTCTAAAAAACTCTCTTCTGCCAAAATAAATTATGATGTAGGTAATAGAGAGTTGTTGGCCATTACATTTTTGAAGAGTGGTGTCATTGGTTGGAAGGAGCGATTCATCCTGTTACAGTAATTGCTGATCACAAAAATCTGGCCTACCTGCAGTCGGCTCAACGTCTGAACCCATGGCAGGCCAGATGGTCGTTGTCTTTTACTAGATTTAATTTAATTGTCACTTATCGTCCTGGGATTAAAAAAGTCAAAGTGGATGCCTTGTCGCGCAGCTTTCCCATGGGGATGGTAATTCGGAGGATCCTGCTCCGATATTGGCTGATGGGGTGGTTGTATCCACTCTTTATCCTTAACTTGAGGCAGTGGTGTTGCAGGCCCAGGGAGAGACACCAGATTCCTGTCCTCCAGGGAACTCAGCCCTATTTCACCTTAAGAACTTGGCCATTTTTTGCAAATCTGACCAGTGTCACTTTAAGTGCTCATAACTTTAAAACACTTTGACTTATCCAGGCCATTCTGAGATCGTCACATATTGTACTTCATGACACTGGTAAAATGAAGTCAAATTTTTTTATTTTTTTGCATAAAAAAATACCTAATTTACCCAAAAGTTTCAGTTTCTCTACTTCTGTAATACATAGTAATACCCCCCCAAATTGTGATGACTTTACATTCCCCATATGTCTACTTTATGTTTGAATTATTTTGGGAATGATATTTTATTTTTTGGGGATGTTACAAGGCTTAGAAGTTTAGAAGCAAATCTTGAAATTTTTCTGAAATTTACAAAAACCCAATTTTTAGGGACCACTACAGGTCTGAAGTCACTTTGCGAGGCTTACATAATAGAAACCGCCCAAAAATGACCCCATTCTATAAACTAAACCCC
Organism: Bufo gargarizans; assembly: GCF_014858855.1. NCBI lineage: Eukaryota > Metazoa > Chordata > Amphibia > Anura > Bufonidae > Bufo > Bufo gargarizans. Next base: position 45,808,662 of record NC_058081.1, on the reverse strand, counting down.
TCAAGGTATTCAAAACTGATTTTACAAACTTTGTTAACCCTTTAGGTGTTGCACAAGAGTTATTGGCAAATGGGGATGAAATTTGAGAATTTCATTTTTTTGCCTAATTTTCCATTTTAACCAATTTTTTCCACTAACAAAGCAAGGGTTAACAGCCAAACAAGACTGTAACTTTATTGCCCTGACTCTGCTGTTTACAGAAACACCCCATAAACTACTGTACTGCCACACAACGGAGTGTAGAGGGAAAGGTGCGCCGTATGGTTTTTGGAAGCCAGATTTTGCTGGACAGTTTTTTTTGACACCATGTCCCATTTGAAGCCCCCCTGATGCACCCCTAGAGTAGAAACTCCAAAAAAGTGACCCCATTTTAGAAACTACGGGATAGGGTGGCAGTTTTGTTGGTACTAGTTTAGGGTACATATGATTTTCAGTTGCTCTATATTACACTTTTAGTGCGGCAAGGTAACAAGAAATAGCTTTTTTGGCACCGTTTTTTTTGTTGTTATTTACAACATTCATCTGACAGGTTAGATCATGTGGTAATTTTATAGAGCAGGTTGTCACGGACGCGGTGATACCTAATATGTATCCATTTTTTTTTTAATGTAAGTTTTATACAATGACTTCATTTTTAAAACCCAAAAAATGTTTTAGTGTCTCCATAGTCTAAGAGCCATAGTTTTTACAATTTTTGGGCGATTATCTTAAGTAGGGTCTCATTTGTTGCAGGATGAGATGACTGTTTGATTGGCACTATTTTGGGGTGCATATGACATTTTGATCGCTTGCTATTACACTTTTTGTGACGTAAGATGACAAAAAATGGCATTTTTTACACTTTTTTTTTTTTTTTTTACGGTGGTCACCTGAGGGGTTAGGTCATGTGATATTTTTATAGAGCCGGTCGATACAGACGCGGCGATACCTAATATGCATACTTTATTTTTATTTATGTAAGTTTTACACAATGATTTCATTTTTGAAACAAAAAAAAATCATGTTTTAGTGTTTCCATAGTCTAAGAGCCATAGTTTTTTCATTTTTTGGGCGATTATCTTGAGTAGAGTATGATTTTTGCGGGATGAGATGATGGTTTTATTGGTACTATTTTGGCGTACATGCAACTTTTTTGATCACTTTTATTACCTTTTTTGGGAAGTAAGGTGGGCAAAATTTCAATTTTCTCATAGTTTATTTTATTTTTTATGGCGTTCACCGCACGGGGAAAGTAACATGACCGTTTTATAGATCAGGTCGTTACATGCGCGGCAATACCTAACATGTGTAGTGTCTTTTATTTTTTTAATTTTTATTCAGTGATAATGTGTTTTTTATTTCTTAACTTTTTTTACTTTTTTTGCATTTTTTTTTTACACAGACCCACTTGGTTCTTGAAGATCCAGTGGGTCTGATGTCTGTATAATACAGTAAATTACCCTATATAGGGTTCTGTACTGTATTTTACTTACACTGAACAGATCTATGCTTTTAGAATAGATCTGTTCAGCACCATGGACAGCAGGATGCCTGAGAAGGCGTCCTGTTGCCATGGGAACCTTCCCCGTCTGCCACAACTTCACAGACGGGGAAGGGTGAGCACGGGGCTGCGGGGGGCTGTCGGGGGGCTCTTTCCCTCTCCATTGGGGGACTGCAAAGGCACAGCAGCCCCCCGATGGGAGAGGGAGGAAGCTCCCTGACCGATGACAGTTAACCTTTTACGGACCGCGGTATGAAAAGGGTTAAACGGCTGACATCTGCACAGATGTCAACCGTGTATACCAGGGTGCCAGCAATGTGCTGACACCCTGGTATACCCACTAGACGCCAACGAATTTTCAAGGGGCGGCGGGCAGGGGATCGCGATCCCGCCTGCCGCACCGCCTGCCTCCCGCAACGCTCCCACCGCCTGCGACACCCCCCCTGCAAATCGTGCAGGGGTGCAGGGGGGGTTCAAAATCTTTATTTTAGGCACTCTAAAGTTTCTGATCCCCGCGGTCAGGGACCGCGGGGATCAGAAACTGCAAACAGCGCAGCAAACCGCAGGTATGAATTGACCTGCGGTTTGCTGCGATCGCCGACACGGAGGGCGTTGTGACAGGACGCTGACATGGGCGTTGTGACAGGATGCCGGCTGAATGATTTCAGCCGGCATCCTGTTCAGATTAACCCCCGCGGCGCCGAAATCTCTATTTAAACTTAGGACATACCGGTACGCCCTGAGTCCTTAAGGGCGTACCGGAAGGAACCAAAGGAACCAAATGTCTCATCCCCTGCTACATATTCCAGGGCTCTTCAATTTTAGCAGGTATCCGGTGTATGAGTATTTCCACCATCAGGATCTGCTCATACTGGCAGGATTTAGGGAAAGGCCTAGGGATTACTAGGAGGTCACCATCACTCTTCCTTAGCTTTTGAGGCCTAGATTGTTGTCTTTTCGTTGTGGTGTGTATTTGGTGTTTTCCCTTCCCCTTAACCTGTGACAGCATCTCAATGTACATGCATAGCTAGTCCTTTCTCATAGTGAAACGCTTACTGCGCATCAGTATGACAGGCAGGTCACTTACAGTATATAGATGAGTGCGTCACTATTAGGCTCAGTTCCCACTTCTCTTATTTGGTCAGTTTCAGGTCCAAAACGAAGAGCAGGTGTTACCTGCGAGTAGGTTTGGTGCCTGATTTTTATTCACCATACAGTAACTGCAAGAATTAACTGACCAAATAACTCAAGTGTAACCTCAGCCTTACAGGTCAATGTTAGCATCAGATATAATGCATACCTCCCGTGCTGTGGCAAATTTCTTTCTACACTAGGCTACGCCTATAACTCCGCCCAAAACATAACTATACACCTAATCCCAACCAGTCTCCACATAGTAGTTATTTCCTCTTCATGCCACCGCACAGTATTTATGCCCTCATTGGGCCCTCCCTCAAAGAATTATGCCCGGCTGTGCTCCAAGTAATATGCCCAGTTATGTTCCTCCAATAATATGCCTTTTTATGTGCCCCCAATAATATGCCTTGTTATGTGCCCCCAGTAATTTGCCCAGTTATGTGCCCCCAGTAATATGCCCTGTTATGTGACCCCAGTAATATGCCCAGTTATGTGCCCCCAGTAATATGCCCAGCTGTGCCCCCAGTAATATGCCCTCTTATGTGTCCCCAGTAATAACTCTCCTTGAGCTCCTTATGTGCTCCTTGAATGGATCCTTCATTCTTAGCAACCCATTTTAGTCAATGATGGGATCAAGCCTTTTCAAAGCGCTATCCTCGGAGACTGTTTGGCCTTTGCTGAGGTAGTCTATTTCCTTAGCATAGCATTCATGTTGCATAGTGCAAATTATCATGTTCTTGGACTTTTCCAGATTAGCAGCGGTAAAGGCGTGTTTGCAGTGATGCCAACCTTTGCAGGGCTTCTGGCTTACAGGTACAGTCGAATTGTAAGACCGAGATATATGAACTAGACAGGCTATAGCACGAACTAATGGCATCCAGGTGGAGAACCTGTAGAAACAATGGGATTTGAGTTGGTGATCCGAAGTCACAGTACTTAAAACAGATACTTCAGGTCAGATTTCTTCATCAGCATCTGGGTCTACCAACTCAAACGTGTCGGATCCGATACTGACGTTGAATGGTACAGGAATGCAGGACCCGTAAACCATATTGTATCCTTAAGGTGGCGCAGTGTGGGCCGCAGGATTATGTTGTGTGGGCACATAGTACCACTGTTTAGGACAAGTGGATCTCCTGAACCTTAGCACCCAATTGCTGACATATATAAATAAAAGCGTTTGGTTTCATTGCAAATATATCCTAGGACTACCTTGCTGTCTGTATAAAACTCGACTTCCTCAATTTATAGGGATTTAACGGCAGATACATTCACCTTCCAAATCAGCAAGGAAGAAAAGCCTTTCACATGCAAAGGAACACCATAAACAGCTCATATGATCCTCTGGGATTCGTAGCACGCAGTTTAGGGAACTCCACTGCAAGCACAGCAGCACAGAGTTCCAGTCTGGGTATCGTGTGTTCGCGGAGTGGAGACAGTTTGGTCTGGCTCATAACAAACCCTATTTGGCATCGTTCTTTAACGTCTATGGTCTTTGGGTATGCTAAGGCTGCCATCGCCTTGACTGAAGCATCGCCGAAGATATACAGTTTTTGCATCTTGACTTCAGTTGATGTCACAGAAGCATACGGTCGTGCCTCATGAAGGCTGGTCAAAGCTTCGAGAGACTTCCTCCAACCTGTCCACAGGTCCTTTTTCTCCATGGGAAGTGGATCATCCCAATCAGATGTCTCTGTGGTGAAGTCTCTTAACATCACTTTACCTTGGATGGTAACAGGTGCTACGAATCCCAGAGGATCATATGAGCTGTTTATGGTGGACTCCTTTGCATGTGAAAGGCTTTTCTTCCTTGCTGATTTGGAAGGTGAATGTATCTGCCGTTAAACCCAGAACAAACTAAGGCTCCGCTGCACGGGAAAGAAGTTGGTGCTAAGATCCAAGTCCTTTAGATCATTTGAATGGTCTTGGGGTGAGAAGGCCTCCATTAACTCATGGCTGTTGGAGGCAATTTTGTGCAACCTCAAATTAGAAAGAGTGAGCATTTCTTCAGCCCTTTTTAGGAGACTGATTGTCTAGTTCGTAGGTGTGGATTTCAAGCAGTCGTCCACATAGAAATCCTTTTCCACAGGACCTGACATCCGACCCATACTTTGCTTCACCGTCCCAGGCTGAATATCTGAGACCGTAGATAGCAACTGCAGGGGAAGGACTGTTTCCGAAGATGTGCACTCTCATACGGTACTCTACAATGTCTTCATTGGGGTCATTGTTGCGGTACCAGAAGAACCTCAATTCGTTTATGTGTTCTTCCTTGACGAGGAAGCAGTGGAACATCTGTTGTATGTCAGCCATAAATACTACGGAATCTCTGCGGAAGCAGAGAAGTACCTTTAGAAGTCTGTTGTTAAAGTGTGGACCAGACAGTAAGACATTATTTAACGAGACGTCTGTCACGATCAGTGTGGGGGGAAACTCCACACTGAACACAGGATGGAAGGGAAACAGTAACTGGGCCTGGAAACTAGGGAAGAAACAGGTCACCTCCTAGACAACCTTAATCCGGTCCCTAACTATCTATCAATATGTACAAAAAAGAAAAAAGAAAAAAAATGGCAGCACTGTCTATTGAGAAAACAAGGGGGTGCAACTGGCCCAGTTGGGATCAAGCAAATCCAATATATAAAAGTAAAATAAAAGCGAACAGCACTCCATGAGATAAAAAAGTAGAAAAATCTTTATTTACCCAGACAGGACATGCAACGTTTTGGCTCTATGCTGGAGCCTTCCTCAAGGCTTGAGAAAGGCTCCAGCATAGAGCCGAAACGTTGCATGTCCTGTCTGGGTAAATAAAGATTTTTCTACTTTTTTATCTCATGGAGTGCTGCCCACTTTTTTTTTACTTTTACCTATCAATATGAATAGACCTTGAAGGTAGGAATATTCATATGTAGGATACATAGACCTTTATATCCCTATAATGCCCTGGAAAAGATTAGGACCAGAGACAACACATTCCTCCGCCGATGGACGAATGGAAGTCTCTGTCTAAGGCCCAGATACAAACAACAGGGAATATAACTAACACAAACAAATGCAACACTTAACTTTTGTAGAGACGGATGAGCAGGTACACCAGAGACAAACTCACACCAGCTCAACCAACCCAAATGAAGCTATCTACCGCATAGTCAGAAGGGTAGGGTCAGACTATAAAGGGTAGAAGTGATGACCACTGAGCAACAGCTGAGAAAAAGGAAGTGGTCATTAACCCTACCAGCACTGAATCAAGAGAAATCAAAGAGGCTGTTAGATTCCTCCACGCTCAGCCAATCTCCTTGATTTCCTGATATCAGTCACCTGAAGGACTGTGACAATGCCTTAATCCTGGCGCTCGAGTCGAATACTACTCTTATCTGGCCTGGTTTTTAGGATGATGCACTCCAAATATGGGTAAGTACCAACACTCCTCAGAGTCTTGGAGCACGGGTGCCGTTTCTGCATGGTTGTTCTGGAATATTCTTTCAATGAAGGTAAAGAAATGTTCTTTCGTCTCTGGTGTCCTAAGTTTGTGTTTGAGGGAGATAAATCCATTGTAGACAAGTTCTTGTTGTTAGGTAAGCGTCGTCTCCGGGGTTTAAACTGTAAAGGTGCAACCCAGCTTTTTGACTTGTTTTTTACTATTTCTTGATCCATGATATCCAAGAACAGCCTGTCTTCTATGGACATTGCAACCCTATTGTCTTCTCTTGTCCTGTGTAAGACTGTGCATCCTAACTGATCTTGCTCACTATCACAGGCATGCACTTCACAGGAGGGATCTGTGAAAGGACAAGGCACAGCAGCGCTGTGTGACAATTCTTTAACCAGGAAACTGCTGTGACATGGCTGAAATAGGGAAGGACGTCCATTTTCAAGTGTGTTGGTGAGCATACTGTTGACTGAGGTCGGCTTCTGTGCTCCTCCCAGACAGACGTCTCTTATGATGATCCATCCTAGGTCAAGTCTCTGGGCGTATGGAGCGTTTTGGGGGCCGTTAATCTGTCCTCTTGCCTTATGAACTCATAGTATGTCTCTTCCAAGGAGTAAGACCATTCGGACTTCTGGGTCCAGTTCTGGTATCAGGTGAGCTATACTCCTCAGGTGGGGGTGGTATGCCGCTACCTCTGGTGTAGGTATCTCAGAACGGTTGTCAGGAATGTGATTGCACTCCAGTACGGTTGGCAGGGACAAGCAGGTCTGACCATCCATGGATTATACCTTGTACTCCGTTGCTTTCCTCCCCGTCGTCTTAACGGTACCAGCACATGTCCTTATGGAGTAGAGTGAACCAGTCCCTACAATGTTAAAGTTGTCAAAAAAGGTGGATTTAGCTAAAGACCTGTTGCTTTGATCATCTAAGATTGATCGCCTTGATCGCCTTATCTCTGTAGCCGACTGGATAAACTCTGACAAGGCAGCTTTTTTAGCAGGACTTCCCTCCTACGAATCATTTACAGATCCCTGTACACTGAGAAGTGACTACCGGGGTGTCTATGTCAGTGTCTACCTACTTTTGGTCATGCTCCTCTGCTTGGGATGATACCCGAGAGGTTGGTCCAGGGTGTAAGGCTGTGTTGTGTTCTGTGCTACCGCATTCTGTGCATGTCACACTGACCTTTCAATTCCTGCGATCCTCTAAAGACTTCTCCCTGAAGGCTATGCATTTTAGTAGAGAATGTGGTTTCTTGTGCAGGGGGCATTGTTTCGTAAGATCTTTGGGTATGTTCTCTTCTGGAGAAGACTTAAACGGCCTGTAAAGAGAACATGTGAAGGCAACAGTAGTTATGTGGACTTCCACTGGTTATTTATGAGGTTTGACACCAGGGGTAGTGGGACATGACAGAGTAAAGTCAAAACTGGGATCATTTCTGATCCTTGCATGTTGAGAAACAAAGTATACAAACACCACGAGAGGGGGGGGGGGGGATGGTATATTGTGAACCTGTTTGTAATGGGAACCATGAGTGATCCACTTCTCCTGTAGGTTATAAGGGAGTTTTTGGACAATCGGATTTACACCTCTGGCGGTGTCCAGGAATGCTAGCCCTGGCAGATCTCCTTCTGCCTCTGCAACCTGTACCTCTATCAACAAGTCTCTGAGTTCTCTGAGCTTCTGTGACCCCGTCCCACTATTCCGGGAAAATTATTAATTCTCTTATATAATGCATTTTCTATAGCTTCTATTGACCCATAACACTCATCAAGTCTTTCCCACACCATCTTTAGGCCTTTGTCTGGATAGTTTATGCTAATATCTCTGATTCTTTTGGTGTTTTCAGAAGACTCGCTTCCAAGCCACTGTACCAAGAGATATAACTGCTCACTACAGGAAAGATCTAAGTCCCTTATGGCGTTCTAGGAGGAGACTCGCCATGCCCGGTAGTTCTCGGGGCGATCAATGAACTTTAGTCCTTTGGTAACCAGCATCCATTTAGCAAAGAACTTAGCAAAATCCATGGTGGCCTGGTTAGCAGCAATACTACCCGGTGTTATGCTATTATGCTGCGTGTGTGGTGTATCACCATACCTTTTTGGGGTTTTTGGCTTATGGAAGTCTGTATAATACCGTTCTGACACGAAGGTTGTCCCTTTAAATCGAATCAAAGGTTGTAGCTTTTGTTCTGTAGGGCGGTAGTTGTGGCCAGCATTGCTTTGTCGCATACCGTCCTGCTCGAGGTACTGCGGTTCGAGGTAGGATCTTTGGTACTCTGTATAAGCTGGCTGATGGATCATAGTTGTCATCTGTCTTGGGATGCTGATGGAAATATTCTGAGACACGCTGTGCTGGATCTTGTTGATCTAGGTCTGGTCTAAGTACTTTTCTGTGTTTCTCAGATTCAGGGAACTACATGGCTTCTAGGAACTCTGCTTTGGCTATTGCGTCTGCTGCCTCTTTCTCCGTGGCAAGGTTTTCCAGTGACGCTTGCAGGCATGCTCTCTCTGTTTCTTGATCTGCTTGCCTTAGCTTTAGTTGCATTTCTTGTGCGGCAAAGAAAGACCTTGCTTTTGCTGCCTCAGCTTCTGCATGTGCGACAGCAGCCATTTCTTTTATTGAGGACTTGCTAGAGCGGCTTGCATGTGACCTGGTCCTGAATGATGATGCCTGCCTAGTGGACATTGTGAACCTGTCTGCTGGTCGCTTAATGTCGCTGTGCGGACTCAGTCTAGGTAAGAACGGACTTCAGCATGGTCTGGATCATGCTGCGTTTGCTGGGGGCTTGCTTCTTTTGACTGTATGGCAGCTGCTGCAATCTTGTACGCAGGACTGCGTGTGTGATGGCGGCTCTGTATAGTCATATCCACTATCGCTGGTGCCAAGCATTTGTTTTACTGTTCTGTCTTCTTACACGTTCACACAGTGTGCAGTATGACTTTCAGCATAAACCATTCCTGTCATCCAAATAGGAGGACTGTTCTGTGTAGTCTAACTTGTTTATTGGTCAACAGGTTGTACTCTCTGCGCTGTGCGCGTGAGTGAGAGATTGTACACGTGTGGTAAAACTACAAGAATACAAATAGCATGTATAAGCATAAAGCATAGAATAGCATGTACTATAACATTTACAATGACAGTGAAAGCACATACATAGGATTGTATGCCTAGCTAACAGTAATAACTCCCTGAGTAACAATTATAACTAAGTGAACAGCTCTACATAACAAAATTCCCCTGAAACAAAGGTAAATCTCTCACCAGATATGATTTTACAAGGATGGTGGATTTTGAGAAGGAGACATGCATAGGGCAGCTCTGATGATGAGTCATGGAGACTGGAGACTCCTCTTTCCCAAGATGCTTTGCAATAACCCACAATGCAATGCACTCCCCACAATGCAGTAGTATTTGTAACAGTAAAGCAAAGTGTAATACAATTTAATTCCGGTAGATGGTGCTATAACCACACTAAACACTTCTGAATACCCTGACTGAGGCAGAAGGTAGACTGTAATGATTTTCTAACCCTGCTGGGCAGAACACTACTACTGTAGTGGCCAAAGTTTTACACCATCTGCTGTTTCCACATAGATTGCTATTTAACCTGTTAGCCACTGATTCTACTAAATTGTGAAAGAGCTAATTTCAATGTTTATGGGGTTTCCACATTGATTGATAGATCAGGTATTGTATTACCCACTCATTCTACTATAGAGTGAAAGAGCGGTCTCATTTTAAACTTTCTGCTATTTCTACTCAGATTACTAGAGAACCTATGTTACCTACTACTGATACAAGTAGTGGCACCATGACAGAGTGGGGAGGGTCTCAGCACTATTAAGCCCACAGGCACCTGTGATGCAATCTGACCCTGTGTTACCCACCCCATACACGCAGGCTGAACGGTGGGGAGGGAGTCAGGTTTTTTGTTTTGTTTTCAGGTAGTTTTGAGCTATCAGTATCAAAATAAACCAAGTGCCACTCCAGCGGTTCCTGAGACTAGACAAATATTGACTTCTATGCCCCAACTGACACCCCAGATGGTCCAAATTTCTGAATATAGACCCTGGAGTACAGGGGACCAATTAGTCCTGCTCAAACAGCTACCAGACCCTGATGAAAAGCCAGTGCCCATTTGTTAAACAACTGAAACAGATACAAGCTACGTACAATTGTACCTGGCAGGATTTAGAATCATAAGTAAAAGCAAAGGCGGGAGATGCTTTGGGTCACATTCTAGACCAAGTTACTAGTCATCATAAAAATTCCTGTATTCATAATGGAGGAACAGATTGGCTGAAAACTATAGCCTCAGGAGTGGAAAGAGAGGGCGAAAGTGTAGAAAAATACTTTGCTTGTGTGTAAATGCGCTGGTCTGACATGGGATATACTCCCAGACATATGCTGGATATGAGGTTGTTGAGTACTGCATTCGGAGTACTGCACTTTGAACGATAACCTCTTCTTTGCCTGTGGAGTCGCAGCCTATAAGTGGATCCCACCTGGGGCCTCTGGAACATGCACCCTGGTCCGACTGACGCCTGCCACTTTTATCTTACCACATGTTAAAGTAGACATTAATGTGGTTCCTAAGCACACCCTATATAAGAGGACAGCTGATATTCACCCCATAAAAAATGGCTTGAAGAGATTGATAATGCCAAAGATTCCTGTTGGGGGGAATACATTTTCATTTCTAAATCCGGCAAACTGATTTCGGAGTCTTGGCGGGTGGTTTATGAGAGTATAGTTCAAGTAGCAATAGTTGTATTAATCATATATGTAATAGTAAAAATAGTTTTTTGGGTCATAAGAAAACTGTGCAAGAAGAAAAGCAAAACTGTTAGTCAGATACTTCCAGCCAAACCAGTATGGTTCACAGACAGTATAGTCATCATTTTTAAGAATTAAACCGGATATTCCATCAAACAAGATCTCCCACTGGAAAGATCCAGCATGTGTAATTGTGAGGTAATTTGCAGGATGCTCAGGACGGAATCAGGTGAAGAGGTAGTAAGTCTTAGACGTGTGATTAGCACATGACAATGTACTTCCCGAGCAATACCTGAAATTATTCACAAAAGGGGGGATTTGTGTGGGAAAGCATAAAAGTGCCCATTTTGTATACATATTCATTTTATATCTATGTATAACCTGTACTTAAACAAGAGGGGGATTTAGCCTTGGAAGGCAAGAGTACAAATTCCACAGTGGCCCCCTATGCTGACCATTCATTTTCTTATCTGAAACCAAACATAGTAACTCAAACCTTGTCTACACCTAGGACACCTTTATTGTGTTTGTCTATGTATAAATACTTGCACTGCTCATTACAATAAAGGGCGTACAAGAAACACATCTTTTGTGTCTCTGTGTCTTGACCTTGAGCCGGCTCACTCAACTTCAGAACTATTAGGACATCGCATCACATCAGAAGGTCAGTTTGCGACCACAACCGAATGATAGAGGCCTTATAGATGATCCAAAGACAGGATCTGTTGTGTTTTTCATTTTTCGGTTCTTCTGACAGATCAAGAGAACAGTAAGGCAAACTTTGATGTTAACAAGGCCAAATGAGGACACTAGTGTCCCCAGAACAGACTGGTTAGGGTGGCAACAGCATGAGGAGTCAAAACAGTGGCCCAGTCACGGAGTGGTGAGCGTGGCAACAGCATGAGCACACAGCAGTCAGAACATTACTGCCAGAATAATCTAGTCTGATGCATCAGGAATCGGTGTGTGGAAATCCTGATTCATGTTTATAAAGGTGAGTTCTCTTTGGGGTAACTATACCCCCACCGCACTAAACACCCGCTCTGATGCCACACTAATGTCTGGGCAGAAAAGCTTGTCCAGGGCAAACTTGGCCAGTTGAGGCCACAACTTAAGTTAAAGGGACTCTGTCACCAGTTTCTAACCCCCCCTTTTATAACTATGGTTCTCTCCATGGTCCCTTTCTCATTACAAAGCTGTTGTTATAAGTTAAATCCGCCGTGTAGTTTTCATAAAAATCGCTTTTATCTAACCTGTCAATCTTCAGGATAAGGTGCCCAGGGCGTTTCTGATGGTCTGAATCTGCCGCTCTTCGCCGCCGCCGTTGGTGCCCAGCTCCTCCCATGATCCTTTCAGCGCCACCTCGATGTAATGCAATCCGCCTCCGGCTCTCCTCAGTGCCCCCTCCTCCTTTTCAAAGATCTCGCGCGTGCGCACAGGCCTGTGCCTGATGCGCCCGTGCGGACTTTTAGATTCTGCCTCGTGGAGCGAAGTGCGCATTCTCGCGCGCTCGCGCATATTCGCGCGCGTGCGCGCGCAAGCGCACTTCGCTCAACGAGGCAGAATCTAAACGTCCGCACGGGCGCATCAGGCACAGGCCTGTGCGCACGCGCGAGATCTTTGAAAAGGAGGAGGGGGCACTGAGGAGAGCCGGAGGCGGATTGCATTACATCGAGGTGGCGCTGAAAGGATCATGGGAGGAGCTGGGCACCAACGGCGGCGGCGAAGAGCGGCAGATTCAGACCATCAGAAACGCCCTGGGCACCTTATCCTGAAGATTGACAGGTTAGATAAAAGCGATTTTTATGAAAACTACACGGCGGATTTAACTTATAACAACAGCTTTGTAATGAGAAGGGGACCATGGAGAGAACCATAGTTATAAAAGGGGGGGTTAGAAACTGGTGACAGAGTCCCTTTAAGTGAGGGAGGCTGGGAAGCTGAATTGGGTGAGGGGAGTATCTTGGAATGGGATACAGTATATCAAAACATAATAAAAAGTATCGATCTCTCAGAAATACAGATTGATACAGTTCAAGATTATACATCGCCTATACTACTCCCCCACCTTCCTCGCCAAGATATATAATGAAAGGAAGGACCTGTGTTGGAAATGTTCATCAGAAAATGCGGATTTAGGTCACTTACTATGGAACTGTCCAGAAGTGAGTGGGTTTTGGACTAGTATATATGAGGAATTATATAGAAGATATAAGATCAAACTGAACCAAAGTTTTACGCAGGCAATACTGGGTCTTTTCTCCCGTTCTGAGTTGACCCCCCACCAACTACGAGTCAGTATGGAAGGTTTCATGGTCGCAAAGGCCTTGATAATTAAATATTGGGGTACGAAGAATAGCCCTAGCTTCTATGAATGGAGGGCACGGCTAGACACTATTGAGGCCTATAGAAGAGTAGCAAGGAAACCGGAGTGACAAATCTCTGAGAGGGCAGGCTCTCTTTCTCGCTCCAGGTTCCCAAGATCCCTTATCCTGGAAATTTTGGGAAACAGGAATTAAGGTAGACATTAAAATGCGGGCGGACCCAGCAGCAGTGAAATAAAAGGGGAGGGGTGGGTTAAAAGGAACAAATGTACTAATTTGTGTAAAGTATCTATGTAGACTTGAACTGTTTGATATGAGAATTTGTATATTTGGCTCAGAAAATAATAAAGGATTTATAAAAAAAAAAAAAAAGGTTTGGCTGCCCAGTAGCCCAGGGGATCATTGTAGCTGTCCAGCTAAAACCTGTCCTAGGTTGCTAATGTAGCTTATACTGTATGTTTTGCGACACAGTGAAGGGTATGGTCTGGGAGGACAGGTATTTTCCTCCCAGTGTGTGCTGCTGAGCTGATTTGCAGCCAGGTGGGGTCAAACACCGGACTGGATTTTAGGTGCCGGTGTGGGTTTTGAAAAACACCTAGCTGTCCTTATAAGCACCATGCCTCTCTGGTTTGGGATCTGAGGCATGGTGCTGTGCTAAAGGGCTGAGAGCCGCATGCGGGGAAACAGGCCCCCTAAAGCCTGTTGTGGACCGCTGGGGAAAAAACTGCTAACAAGGTGATTGTTTTGTTCTTTGGACTAATACTGAAAAATGGCGCTTTGTTTTTGCCTTGTGTGTGAATAAACACTGAAGTTTATTTTTTGCCTCTGTTCTGCGTCCGCTTACCCAGCCTACCAGAGCGAATCCCCACAGTTTATACAGCTAGACCTGCAATAACCTTAATACAGTTCCTATGTTTGTGTGTTAACCCCTTCTACCCCGACCAGTTTTCGCTCTTCTGCCAAGGCCATTTTTTGCAAATCTGACGTGTCACTTTATGTGGTAATAGCTTTGGAACACTTTTACTTATCCAAGCCATTCTGAGATTGTTTTCTCGTGACATATTGTACTTCATCATAGCCATAAATTTGAGTCAATATATTTCACCTTTATTTGTGGAAAAATCCCAAATTTTGGCCTCCTGCACACAACCGTATGGCTTTTTCAATGTTTTGCAGTCCGTTTTTCACAGATCTGTTGTTCCGTTTTTTGCTTCTGTTGTGCTTCCGTTTCCGTTTCTTTTTTCCGTATGGCATATACAGTATTCAGTAATTACATAGAAAATTGGGCTGGGCATAACATTTTCAATAGATGGTTCCGCAAAAACGGAACGGATACCGAAGACATACGGAGTACATTAAATATGTGTTCCATTTTTTTTGCGGACCTATTGACTTAAATGGAGCCACGGAACGTGATTTGCGGGCAATAATAGGACATGTTCTATCTTTCAACGGAACGGGAAAACAAAAATACGAAAACGGAAAATGGTTCCTGGACCATGGGCGCTTCTTCGTCTGTCTCAGTCCAGACACCTGACCGGGTTGGGTATCCGGGTGCCCCCTCCAAATTGTCAAAGTGGCTCTTTAGGTAGGTTGAGATTGATTAATCAGCTCGGCCGAGAAACTCACAGACAGATACAGATGGACTGATTTGTCTGAGGAGATCTGATGTGACCACCCCCAGTAGTTTATTTTATACATATCTCATTAAAGGAGTTAACAAAAAATACTAAAGATGTTTACAGTACTTATGATTGGTCAGTACAAGTTATATAATCATACGTAATACATATTGGCAATAAGAACATTGCATAACAGAGTGATACATCATCGTGACAAGGTCCAAAAGGGAGTAAAGATCATATTTCCACATCTAATGTGGACATATCCAGATGTTGGCGGCTCATCAATATCCACAGTTCTTAGAATCTTGAGTACAAAGTCATAAGGTTTAGTTGACAATGGTCCAACAAACCATTTGCACAATAACCAACAAAATCTCCCAAAAACTCCTTTTCCTGCAGCTATTTCAGAGACGCCATACTCCCCCTTATGCTTACAGACTGCTGTCTCTAACTATTCATAAATGACCTTGGTTTGAGTAAATCTGTTCAGTGAAATATATGATAAAGGTTATACTGATTTTTACTGTGTATATAGCAGTTTATAGTGAGATGTATTGATGTCTATATAGTTCTGGTTATATTCTAAAACACCTCAATAAGATCACTCTGACAATACGGAGTACATTCCATTTTTTTTTTTTTGCGGAGCCATTGAAATGAATGGTTCCGTATATGGACCGTATACGGAACGCAAAAAACGGCCCGTAAACTGAAAAAAAAAAAAAAAACTGTTGTGTACAGGAGGCCTTACTAAAAATTTTGAAAAATTCCCAAATTTTTTAATTTCTATTTCTATACTTTTATAATAGATAGTGATACCTCATATAATAGTTATTACTTTACATTTCCCATATGTCTACTTCATGTTATGATCATTTTGAAAATTACATTTTATTTTTTGGGGACGTTAGAAGGATTAGAAGTTTGGAAGCAAATCTTGAAAATTTTCTGAAAATTTCCAAAACCCACTTTTTAACCGCCTCCGGACCGCCTAACGCAGATGTGCGGTCCGGAGGCGGCATCGCTGCGCAGACTGACGCATATACGCGGCATCTCGCGAGACGCGACATGACGCGCTATGCCGGCCCGCGCATGCGCAGTTCGGGCCGGCATTTCGTCAAGGAGTAATTCGTCATCAGCTTGCCAGCCAATGATCGCGGCTGGCAAGCTGATGATTTTTAAAAAATCCAATCAGAGCGCCAGATAGCAGATCATATTAGTAAATATGATCTGTTATATGGCTGCCCTGCTCCTCTGCTGGTTCTTTTCGTCGGTTGGATCCAGCAGAGGAGCAGGCTACACAGTGAGTACACCAAACACCACATACTAGCCCCAGATCACCCCCCTGAACCCCAATTAACCCTTTGATCACCCCTTTGATCGCCCCTGTCAATCACTAGTGAAAGGAAAAAAGTGATCAGTGCAAACTGTCACTTTTTTTTTTCACTGGTATTGACCGTTAGGTTTTAGGTATAGTTTAGGCCCCTTGGTTAGGTAGTTTAGGGATCAGTTAGCGCCCAGCCCACCGCACCGCAGTCCGTTATTCGCTGATTAGCGTATCGCTAATCAGCATTTGCACTTTTATAGTATCTGGAAGTGATCAAAACTGATCACAGTCAGATCTATAATTGTATTAGTGTCACTTTACTTCTCCCTCCACCCAAAACGCAGTGTTTGCCCGATCAGGCCTGATCGGTCGCCCACACGTGCGTTCGCCCACACCCGCCCCACCGCAGTGACCAAAAAAAATGTTTTTTTGGATCGCTGCACATTCACTTTACACGCGCTGCGGCGATAAAAAAATCAGTTTTGATATTTTTTATCAACCGCAGCGGCCTCCGGTACTTCGCTAGCCTCCCCTTTGTAAGACAGGCTTGCTTTTTTTTCTTGGGTAGTCTCAGGGAATACCCCTAAATTTAGTTGCCCACATGTCAAACAGGGGGTATTCTTCTGAAGAGGCCTACAGGCTTCTGACCCAGTCGGATGAGGAATGGGAACCCTCATCTGATGAATCTAGCGGGTCAGAATACGAACCTGTAGAAAGCAGTGGCTCTCTGACCCAAAGTTCGGACGAGGAGGCTGAGGTCCCTGATAGCACCAGGCGTACCCGGCCCTGTGTCGCTAGACCACAGGTTGCGCAGGATCCGCTTCAAGAGCAGCAGAGTGGGGCTGGTGCTGTCGGATTACGTGGTGAGGCATACACCAGCAGCCCAGCCCTCCCTGGACCTAGTACCAGCACTGCCGTACAACCTGGTGAAGTAGCGAGCACCAGAAGGGCAGTCGAAGCTGGTACGGTGGCACGAGCAGTAGTGACCCCGTCGCAGCCACCGCAAAGACGTGCCCGTAGAGCCCCTAGAATCCCAGAGGTGCTGGCAAACCCTGATTGGCAGTCCCCAACTTCAGCCGCACCTGTAGTTTTCCCTTTCACCGCCCAGTCTGGAGTTCGGGTTGAGACAGCTCAGATCGGTTCGGCCCTGGGATTTTTTGAGCTGTTCTTGACTGCGGAGCTCTTAGACATAGTTGTGGCTGAAACAAACAGATATGCCACACAATTTATAACCGCCAACCCGGGAAGCTTTTATGCCCAGCCTTTCCGGTGGAAACCAGTCCAAGTTTCCGAAATTAAAACTTTTCTGGGCCTCCTCCTCAACATGGGTCTAACTAAAAAGCATGAATTGCGGTCATATTGGTCCACGAACCCAATTCATCACATGCCCATGTTCTCTGCTGCTATGTCCAGGGCACGTTTTGAGGCCATCCTGCGTTTCCTGCACTTTAGTGATAACAGCACCTCCCGTCCCAGAGGCCACCCTGCTTTTGAACGGCTCCACAAAATTCGGCCCCTCAGACCATTTCAACCTGAAATTTGCAGATTTGTATACCCCAGAGCAGAGGGCCGCACTGTGTAACGAAGAACTGCTCGCGGTGAAATGGAGAGACAAGCGTGACGTTTACATGCTCTCCTCCATTCACGCAGACACGACAATACAAATTGAGCGAGCAACCCGTGTGATTGAAAAGCCCCTCTCAGTCCACGACTATAACCTTCACATGGGAGGGGTGGACTTCAATGACCAGATGTTGTCTCCGTATTTAGTTTCCCGCAGAACCAGACGCTGGTATAAGAAGGTGTCTGTATATTTAATTCAATTGGCTCTGTATAATAGTTTTGTTCTCTACAGTAAGGCTGGGAGAACTGGATCCTTCCTCAAATTTCAGGAAGAGATCATCGAGAACCTCCTGTATCCAGGAGGTTCCGTGGCCCCATCCACCAGTGTAGTTAGCCGTCTACACGAGCGACATTTCCCCAATGTCGTTCCTGGTACCTCAACCCAACCGTCACCCCGAAAAAGATGTCGTGTCTGTAGCAGGAGTGGAATAAGGCGTGACACCCGCTATTTCTGTCCTGACTGTCCTGACCACCCTGCCCTATGCTTTGGAGAGTGTTTCCGGAAGTACCACTCACAGGTACACTATTAGCATAGGGATCATCTCACCAGGACAGGCACACAGGGCTATTAGGGCCCATTCACTCACACAGCTGCTGCAAACCTCTCCTTTCACCTGGGACAAAGTGCATAACGCATTTCGCCACATCTTTGGGCAATTTGCGCTTTGCACATTGACCCATGGGGAAGGAGAGGTTTGTTCTATAAAGGTAAAAAAATAAAAAATAAAAAAAAATAAAAAGCACCAGTAAGCAAAAAGGTTAATGTTCAGTTAAAAAAGTTAAAGTTTATATGTTCTGTTCCAAAGTTAATAAAATTATTGCGTTGCGGCCTGTTTTTTTTTTTACCTTCCAGGTGGACCAACCGATCGACTAGCTGCAGCACTGATGTGCATTCTGACAGAAGCATTGCGCTGCTGTCAGAATACACGCAAGTCGGTGTATGCGGCGCTGCAAGACGAGATTTCTCCTCTGCAGTAAAAGATACGTTTGCCAAGGCATACGAGCTGAGGAGGAGGCGGCGTTCCTATGCTTTGGAAAACACTTTGTATGTAAAAAAAAATAAAAATCCCGGCAATGATTTATTCATCCACATCGATTGATGTGAATGGAGAAATCTGGTTTGCCAGGGCATACGAGCTAAGTGGGTATGGATGTTGGGCGGAGCTCCTATGTCCTGGCAGACGCCTTTCCCCTCCTTTTTTTTTTTGGCAGAGATTTTTTCATCCACATTGATCGATGCGAATGAAGAAATCTGTGCCGTTCATTTTTTTCTTTCAGCCCAGAGGCTGAACGGAAAAAAAAATCTCATTACCTGTATGCTCAATATAAAGAGAATAGCAGAAACTCCTAATGCTGGCCATACATGTAATGATTGCGGAGACCCTCAAATGCCAGGGCAGTACAAACACCCCACAACTGACCCCATTTTGAAAAGAAGACACCCCAAGGTATTTTCTGAGGGGCATATTGAGTCCATGAAAGATTCTAATTTTTGTCCTAAGTTAGCGGAAAGTGAGACTTTGTGAGAAAAAACAAAAAAAAGGGGCAAAGGGGCACACATTCCAAAGTGCACCTTTCGGATTTCACCGGTCATTTTTTACAGATTTTGATTGCAAACTACTTCTCACACATTTGGGCCCCTAAATTGCCAGGGCAGTATAACTACCCCACAAGTGACCCCATTTTGGAAAGAAGACACCCCAAGGTATTCCGTGAGGGGCATGGCGAGTTCCTAGAATTTTTTATTTTTTGTCGCAAGTTAGTGGAATATGAGACTTTGTAAGGAAAAAATTAAAAATAAAAAATAAAAAAAATCATCATTTTCCGCTAACTTGTGACAAAAAATAAAAAATTCTAGGAATACCTTGGAGTGTCTTCTTTCCAAAATGGGGTCACTTGTGGGGTAGTTATACTGCCCTGGCAATTTAGGGGCCCAAATGTGTGAGAAGTACTTTGCAATCAAAATGTGTAAAAAATGGCCTGCGAAATCTAAAAGGTGCACTTTGGAATATGTGCCCCTTTGCCCACCTTGGCAGCAAAAAAGTGTCACACATCTGGTATCGCCGTACTCAGGAGAAGTTGGGGAATGTGTTTTGGGGTGTCATTTTACATATACCCATGCTGGGTGAGAAAAATATCTTGGTCAAATGCCAACTTTGTATAAAAAAATTGGAAAAGTTGTCTTTTGCCAAGATATTTCTCTCACCCAGCATGGGTATATGTAAAATGACACCCCAAAACACATTCCCCTTCAGAAACTACACCCCTCAAGGTATTCAAAACTGATTTTACATATTTTATTAACCCTTTAGGTGTTCCACAAGAATTAATGGAAAATGGAGATAACATTTTCAGAATTTCACTTTTTTTGGGCAAATTTTACATTTGAATCTATTTTTTTCCAGTAGCAAAGCAAGGGTTAAGAGTCAAACAAAACTCAATATTTTTTTTCCTGATTCTGCGGTTTACAGAAACACCCCACATGTGGTCGTAAACTGCTGTAAGGGCACACGGCAGGGCGCAGTAGGAAAGGAACGCCATATGGTTTTTGGAAGGCAGATTCAGCTAAACTGGTTTTTAAATGCCATGTCCCATTTGAAACCCCCCTGATGCACCCCTACAGTAGAAACTACGGGGTAAGGTGCCAGTTTTATTGGTGCTATTTTGAGGTACATATGATTTTTAAGTGCTCTATATAACTTGAGGGTTTAGGTCATGTGATATTTTTATAGAGCTGGTTGTTACAGACGTCGCAATACCTAATATGTATACTTTTTTTATTCATTTATTCACTTTAGCACAATTTTAGTGTCTCCATTGTCTGAGAGTGATAGCTTTTTTTATTTTTTGACCGATTGTCTTAGGTAAAGTCTCATTTTTGGTGGGGTAAGGTGACTGATTGGTACTATTTTGGGGGGCATACGCCTTTTTTATCGCTTGCTTTTGCAATTTTTGTGATGTAAGGTGACAAAAATAGCTTTTTTTTTACACCGTTTTTATATTATTTTTTTTACGGTGTTCACCTGAGGGGTTAGGTCATGTGATTTTTTTTTAGAGCTGGTTGTTACAGACATGGCGATACCTAATATGTATACATTTTTTCTATGTATTTCCCTTTAGCACAATAATAGCAGTTTTGAAACAAAAAAAATGATGTTTTAGTGTCTCCATGTTCTGAGAGATATTTTAATTTTATTTTTTTTGGGCGATTGTCTTAGGTAGGGGCTCATTTTTTCCGGGATGAGGTGATGGTTCCATTGATACCATTTTGTGGGCCTTTTTGATCGCTTGGTGTTGCACTTTTTGTGATGTAAGGTGACAAAAATTGCTTTTTTTAACACAGTTTTTATTTATTTTGTTTTCATGGTGTTTATCGGACAGGGTGGATAATGTGATATATTTATAGAGCCGGTCATTACGGATGCGGCGATACCTAATATGTGTTTTTTTTTTTTCAGTTTTTTTATTCTAAAATAAGGGGAAAGGGGCTTGTTTTTTTCTTTTTTTACTTAAAAATTTTCTTAATTTTCTTAAAAACACTTTTTTTATTTTTTATTTTTCTTTACTTTATTTCTGATGTTCACTTTTGGGGGTCTGATCCCCTCTGCAATGCATTACAAATACATATGTATTGTAATGCATTGCCTGTTCATGTACTACTGTGTCCATTTTGCGGACAAGAATAGGCAGTTATATTAATGGCTGTCCATGCCGTTCTGCAAATTGCAGAACGCACACGGTCGCCATCCGTGTTTTGCGCATCCGCAATTTGCAGACCGCAAAACACACAAAAGTCGTGGGCATGTAGCCTAATAGACAGTCTGGTTAGACTAAAAAGTCAGAGATATCAAAATTCTTCTAATGCCACAGCGCAAAAAGCACTTCATAGTGCTGTGCCTGCCATAATCATGCATATAGAGTGACAGGGTGAAGTCCAAGTATGCCAATACCTGCTGGTTCAGGTTCTGCTCCATGTCCTGCTGCTTTCATTCTTCAGTAGGCAGGTGAAGAAACATGCTCATCAGAGACTGGAGACTCATGTGACTGCTCACCGAGCTGGTACTGCTCCTGCCCCCTCCAGCAGTCATGGCAGTGGAAAATTAGCGTAGCGGGCCCCATGAATCAGACCTTCGTGAGATTCGGCAATGGCGCACATAGGCAGTGACCAACTGACTACATAGTATGTCTGTATAGTAGAATGCCTCTATCTCCACTGCATACTCCAACAATGTGTCGAGTCATCTGGCTGGTCTTCCTCATCACCCTCCAGTTCTTCCTGCTCCTCTCCTATATACATTTCCAGGGTGTTAATGATCTCCTCCTCCTCGTCCTTCTCCTGTGTCAGTTCAGCCCCCTCAGGACTCAGGTGGCCTCGAAATGTAGGTGCCATGTCTCCCATCCCCTGGCCAGCCAGATTTATCAGCATCGGCTCCAGGACGTGAAGAAGTGGAATCACATCATTGATCCCATAGTCCTGGCAACTGACAAAGTGGCCTCCTCAAAGGGCCTGAGCAATCGGCGGGTGTCACACATGAGCTGCCACTGGCTAACGTCGAAGTTACCCCGGGAAGTACCCCATCCGCCTGCATCATCAAGAAATCGTTCACGACCTTCCTCTGCTTATATAGTCGGTCCAACATGTAGAAGGGTGAAGATCCAATGTATGGAAACATCACATATGAGGTGATGCTGGGAACACTATTCTGCCTTTGCAGCTAAAAGAGGGCATGTTTTGTATGGTAAGAGTGAGGTGCATGCACAGTTTCCTAGCCATTATCAAGATGTCTTGCAGTTGGGTGGAAGACTACAGGAACTGGGTTGCAACCATATTAAAGATGTGTGCCATGCAGGGCACATGGGTCAGCCCTCCTTGACACAGTGCTGATAGAAAGTATTTCCATTATTGGTGACCATGGTTCCAATCTTCAGTTGGGGAGAAAACCCAGGCAGGCCAGGTGCAGAACAGTGTGACACCACTGGCCCCTGTATGCTGGAGGTCCACACAGAACTGTGCTTACTGTGGAGGCTGAGGACAAGCTGGAGGATGATGAGGAAGAGGAGGACATTGGTGATGCAATCACAGCCAGTTTGCTGGTGTGCATGGACAGGAACCACATTTACCCAGTGGGCTATAAAGGACAAATATTGCCCTTAACCATAGTTACAGCTCCAAACGTCGGTGCTGCTGTGTACTGCACCAGACACCGACAGGTTTAAGGGTCTCTACAGCCCTTTGAGATAAGTAATGATGGCTTGGGACTCTCCACTTATTAGTTCTCGGAAAGGTGCAGAGTCAACCACATGGATAGGGAGGGACTGTAGAACCAGCAACTTGGTCAGGAGCATGTTCAGCTTCAGTGCCGTTGGATGAGTGCATGCGAAATGCGTGACAAGGAGGAGCATCAGGACCAGTAGACAATGGAAAGGAAACACAGCTCCCTTTATCTGAGGTGGTGGAACCTTGATTGCTGGAGAAGGTGTGCAGGACACTGGGAGATGCAGCGGTTGATGCGGCATGCTGTACCACTACATTAGTGCAACGGTTTTCCAAGGCCACTTTATAGTGACCCTCCATGTGCTGGCGCAGGGCTGTGGTGCCAACATTGGCACCCTATGCGCAAATCACTTTCTGCCCACAGATCCTACATATGGCCACTCTGACATCTTGCGATGAAAAATTCCCACACTGGTGAGTATGGCATTTTACCCCCACCACTTCATGTTGACTGCCTGCTGTTTCCTTCCTTTATCTTACCTACCATGACACTGTATATGTAAATTAAGGTATTCAATTTCAATGTGGACACTCCATTAACAGTAGTATTAGACAGCTTATGCACCCCAATTTGAGAATCAAAGCCTAATGGGATTTCTATCTAAAAAACAAGGTGGACACCCCATTAACAGTAGTATTAGACAGCTTATTCACCCCAATTTGGGAATCAAGGCCTAATGGAATTGCTTATCTATTAACAATGTTGACACCCCAATAACAGTTAAATTAGACAGATTATTCACCCCAATTTGAGAAGCAAAGAGTAATAGAGTTGCTTATCTATTAAACAAGGTGGACAATGTTCAATTAGATAGCTATGTGAAGGGATTGATGCAAACTGAGCTGTCTCCTATAGATCCCTTCAGCTTCTGATTACACAGCTTGCACTGTCCCTGCAGTCTCCCTATGCTCTCCCTACACTGCCCCTGCAGTCTCCCAATCCAAGATTCTACAATTTTTTATTCCTCTAAAGTGGGGAAAATTGGCTTCTACCTCACAGTTTTCTTTGTGCCTTCCTCTGGATCAACTTGCAGGATGACAGGCCGAACTGGATGGACAAATGTCTTTTTTTCGGCCTTATGTACTATGTTACAATTAAAGCTTTGTTAAACACAGTCACTAGCTCTTATTACATTTCTCCCTATTCTCAGTTAAAGGGGTTGTCCGAGTTATTATTTTGTTCTTTGTATGTTTCTAGCTAATCAAATGTATCAGCTTTACCATGCACTTACTGCATCTGTAGTTGCTTCTTTCTCAGATTTCACTGAGGGTCACATGACCTGTGATGTCAGCTTCTCTCCCGGCTCTGATAATGTTTCATGCACAAGCCTGAGAGAGCAGATATGAGTCTGTACACGAGACGTCACAGTGCTGGCCACGCCTCTCTGCACTGGCTAAGCTGCTGCTGTCTGCCCTGTGTCTGCCTTCCACTGGATACTTCAGGAAAGATTAACCCCTTCAGGAGCACAGACTCAGGGCTGAAGGCTTTACTGAGTAGCTGCAGGCAGTGAGGAGACAAATGCTGGGCACAGAAGTTGACAAAGGAGTTCTGCAGAACATTGACAGGTAGGGAGAAGATTCTGTGTGTATCAGCAGTGTCATTGTACAGCTGGGACTAGAAGTCCTACATATACAACATGCTGCTGAGTCTCCCAGTAGTCAGAGATGTCACTCAGGGCAGACTTATTCACTCCCTTTGCAGAGCAGGGGGAGGGGCAGAGATTGTTTTTATTGCATGCAAACAAAGGGCCAGAAAAGAACCAGGGAAATTAGGAAAGTATACATTTTTTACCTAAAACTTGCTTAGCTCAGTTATATATATTGCTGCCCATCAGATTTACAGTGCTATATATTTTTTTTTTCGTAATTCGTACAACCCCTTTAACTGTAAAATGGCTGAGACAGGGCAGGATTAGGATTTTTATAAGGCTGTGACATCACAGGGGCTGGCTAGCTGCTGACAGGCTGCAGTGCATTATGGATAATTATTGTTCCCATGCTTCTTACTTTCACTTTGTAACACATGTCACCATCACCATTTTAGTAAAAAATTGATTCGTTACCACAAAGCAGTAGGAAATTTTGATTAGCTGCAAATCAGATACTAATGATCTATCCAGAGGATTGGGCAAACATGCTCGGCCGGACACTTTTTTACTCGAGCATTGCGATGCTTGGCACATTGCGGTGTTTGGCTGAATACAGTGTGTGCTTCAGCGCAATGCCCGAGTCTCCTCCCCTCTCTAAGGCCTGGGACTTTGAGAAATCAACACAGATGGTGAGCGGCGATAACACTATTATCAGCGTAACCATCCCACTTTTGTGTCTACTGAAACTCTCGCTGCTCACAATGAAGGCGGACGCTTTGCATGTGGAAGAGGTGGAAATGCGGGAAGACAGTACACAGGGTGCTAACCATACCACCCTCCGTTCATCTTCTCCGTGTGAATTGGATGATGATGATGATGATGATGAGGAGGATGAGGAGCAGGAGTCTGTTGCCTCCGTTACAGAGGGTAGTACCCATAGCCGGTTTATTCCATCTGTTCAGCGTAGATGGGCCGAAGAGGAGGAAGAGGATGAGGAGATTGAGAGTCATCCTCCTGATGAGGACAGCGAAGTCTTGTCTGTTGGGACTCTGGCACACATGGCTGACTTTATGTTATGCTGTCTTTCCAGTGACCCTCGCGTTACAAGCATTTTAGACAACACCGATTACTGGTTGTTCACCCTCCTCTACAAAGAGAACTTCTCATCTCTCATTCCTGCGGAAGAGAGGACTAGCAAAATGGTGCAACACCAGAAGGTCCTTGTGGAAAAATTTCTCCAAAAATTTCCAGTTGAAAACGCTGGTGGCAGAGTCCGTAGTTCCTTGGGTAACCGAGGATGGGAGACGAGGGGAACACACAGCAGTTCCAACAGAGGCAGGGAAGCACTCTCTAAGGCCTGGAACAGTTTCATGACACCCCGCCAGCACCCTCACCTTGATGCGTGGCCTAGTGTCACAAGGAGAGAAAAGTTTTGGAAGATGGTGAAGGAGTACATAGCAGACTGTGTCAGCATGCTAACAGGTTGACTCTTATCAAAATGAACAAAGCCTGGAATGCCCTGACTATTCTACTCCAGAGGAAAGCAGCTGAACATAAAGGCACTTTAAATGTGGCTTTTATGGTGTATTGAATATACTGTATTCCCATGCACCCCTTCCACCACAAAAAAGGGTATATGGTTCAATCTTCCTTTTCTCGTCCTCCATCATATCAACATGCTTATTAGGCTGCCCTCGCTCCTAATCAGTGTTGGACTGGGGTACCTAGGGCCCACCAGTAAAATGTATTTTGGGGGCCCACCATACAGATACATTCAAATCTAATTAATAATTTAACACTTTTTTTTATATGAACATAGGCTGGTTGAGGTGCTGTGTATGTATGTATGTATGTACAGTACAGACCAAAAGTTTGGACACACCTTCTCAATGAAAGAGTTTTCTTTATTTTCATGACTATGAAAATTGTAGATTCACACTGAAGGCATCAAAACTATGAATTAATACATGTGGAATTATATACATAACAAAAAAGTGTGAAACAACTGAAAATATGTCATATTCTAGGTTCTTCAAAGTAGCCACCTTTTGCTTTGATTACTGCTTTGCACACTCTTGGCATTCTCTTGATGAGCTTCAAGAGGTAGTCACCTGAAATGGTTTTCACTTCACAGGTGTGCCCTGTCAGGTTTAATAAGTATACTGTGAAAGGGCTGTGTACTGGCTTGTATACACTATGATACCTTTTGGCGCAAAACCACAATAGCAAATGTCGTCTTTTAAGAGATATTTATTTGTTCAGATGACAACGCGTTTCGGAGTGACAATACTCCTTTATCAAGTCTAAAAGAAACAGTGGTGGTCCCAGGGGATAAAGCATAAAGGGAAAGATAAAACACTGTATTGACTGATAATAAGTCAATAGATATAGGATAAAAAAATGGGAGGTAAAATATATATATATATATATATATATATATATATACACACACATATACATATATATGCATATACATGTGTACATACACACAATACACGAAATAGACTTATATATAAAAGCTGAACTTAAAATGAGACTTATATAGAAAGGCTGAAATTAAAATTAATATGGCCGCCTTAGTGCAGGAAGAGCAAATAAATTGATAATGTTGTAAAACATGGTTATAAATATAAATATGGATACAAGTGTCAGGGGATTCGTTAATACAAGTAATCATGTTACTGCCCTAGTTGTGATTGTACTAGTCAAAACGACACTCATAGGTAAAGAATGACAAAAATTGACAGTGGGCCTGATATGCCGCCAGTGTTAGCAAACAGTGTTAGCAAACAGTGTTAGCCCGGATGGGGACTCTTAGGTAGGGAACCATATGTGCATGCATACGGGACTAAAAACAACCATATACGTATAAATACATGTATACACACATACACAAAAAACAATTGGAGGGTAAAGTGTTAATAACGATTATTATTGTAATGATGATGATGAGGGGAAACACATGGGGAGAGGCGATTACCTTTAGGACCGGGTATACACAACACAAGGAATGGACATTAGACCAGTGGAACTCTGTGCTTTGGTCTGATGAGTCCAAATTTGAGATCTTTGTTTCCAACCACCGTGTCTTTGTGCGATGCAGAAAAGGTGAACGGATGGACTCTACATGCCTGGTTCCCACTGTAAAGCATGGAGGAGGAGGTGTGATGGTGTGGGGGTGCTTTGCTGGTGACACTGTTGGGGATTTATTCAAAATTGAAGGCATACTGAGCCAGCATGGCTACCACAGCATCTTGCAGCGGCATTCTATTCCATCCGGTTTGCGTTTAGTTGGACCATCATTTATTTTTCAACAGGACAATGACCCCAAACACACCTCCAGGCTGTGTAAGGGCTATTTGACCATGAAGGAGAGTGATGGGGTGCTGCGCCAGATGACCTGGCCTCCACAGTCAACGGACCTGAACCCAATTGAGATGGTTTGGGGTGAGCTGGACCGCAGAGTGAAGGCAAAAGGGCCAACAAGTGCTAAGCATCTCTGGGAACTCCTTCAAGACTGTTGGATGACCATTTCAGGTGACCACCTCTTGAAGCTCATCAAGAGAATGCCAAGAGTGTGCAAAGCAGTAATCAAAGCAAAAGGTGGCTACTTTGAAGAACCTAGAATATGACATATTTTCAGTTGTTTCACACTTTTTTGTTATGCATATAATTCCACATGTGTTAATTCATAGTTTTGATGCCTTCAGTGTGAATCTACAATTGTAATAGTCATGAAAATAAAGAAAACTCTTTGAATGAGAAGGGGTGCCCAAACTTTTGGTCTGTACTGTATGTATGTAGTGCAGTAAGTCTAATGTGTTATGTGCCACTTGTGCAGGTGGTGGGAGACAAGGGGCCCACCAGGGGATTCCCCTGTACCCTTGTGGGCCAGTCCGAGCCTGCTCCTAATGTTTTTGAGGGTCAGCTCAGCAGCAGACTCTCAACTTTAATGTTTTAGAGGGTCACCAGCAGGCTCTAGCCCATAATGTTTTAGATGGTCAGCTCAGCAGCAGATCCTCACTCCTAATTTTTTAGATGGTCAGCTGTGCAGTAGACTCTCACCCCTAATATTTTAGATGGTCAGCTGAGCAGGAGACCCTCACCCCTAATGTTTTAGAAGGTCAGATCAGCAGCAGACCCTCACCCCTAATTTTTTAGATGGTCAGATCAGCAGCAGACCCTCAACCCTAATGTTTTAGAGGGTCACCAGCAGGTCCTTGCTCCTAATGTTTTTGAGGGTCACAAGCAGGCCTTCAATCATCATTTTTCAAGGGTGTGTATGATGCCCTCCTTTATGTGTAATAAAGGGTGTATTGGAGTGGCGGTTCCTTGTAATTTTTGGCGGCCTTTCACTTAGTGCATAGGCTTTATGAGTGAAGGAGTCCCACTACCTGAACAATTGTACCACAATTTATCTTCAATATATTTATTAATGATCTTGTAGAAGGCTTGCATAGTAAAATATCAATTTTCGCAGATGACACTAAACTGTGTAAAGTAATTAACACTGAAGAGGACAGTATACTACTACAGAGGGATCTGTATAGATTGGAGGCTTGGGCAGATAAGTGGCAGATGAGGTTTAACACTGACAAATGTAAGGTTATGCACATGGGAAGGAATAATGCAAGTCACCCGTACATACTAAGTGGTAAAACACTCAGTAACACTGACATGGAAAAGGATCTAGGAATTTTAATAAACAGCAAACTAAGCTGCAAAAAACAGTGTCAGGCAGCTGCTGCCAAGGCCAATAAGATAATGGGTTGCATCAAAAGGGATATAGATGCCCGTGATAAGAACATAGTCCTACCACTTTACAAATCGCTAGTCAGACCACACATGGAGTACGGTGTACAGTTCTGGGCTCCTGTGAACAAGGCAGACATAGCAAAGCTGGAGAGGGTTCAGAGGAGGGCAACTAAAGTAATAACTGGAATAGGGCAACTACAGTACCCTGAAAGATTATCAAAATTAGGGCTATTCACTTAAGAAAAAAGATGACTAAGGGGAGATCTAATTACTATGTAAAAATATATCAGGGCTCAGTACAGAGATTTCTCCCATCATCTATTTATCCCTAGGCAGTGGCGGATCCAGAGCCTGGTCTCGGGAGGGGCACTTTCAGATTATTTTCTGTCCGCCGCCACAAAACAATGGTGCTTATAGAGCAGACTACACAGTGTACTGGTATACTGTATATTGTGTGGCACGGTGTATGCTATACGTGTATAACAAACATATTCCACATGAAAACTTACAATTACTTGGCTTGGCCCTTGGGGATCTCGGACGCCACTTCCACACTTTGGCCGGGGGCTCGGCAGAGCTCATGTGTTTTATCCTAATGAGAAAGATTTCATAATAAGGATTTGGAGAATGGGCAGAGGAATAGAAGAGCAAGGAGAGGCTGGTGCTGCTACTAGGGGGCTCATACCATGGGGGAGTAATAAAGCCCACCATAATGCCCCCCCCCCCATAGAAATAATTCTCCTTATAATGTGACAGTGCAAAAAAAATACACCCTTGTAATGCCCCCAGTTGAGCTAATGTCCCCATAGTGCCCCCATAATGTGCCAGTATAAAATACCCCTATATAGTGCCCCTAGTAAATGCCCCCATAGTGCTCCATACCCTCCTTCCTCCTAGTGCCCCCCATAATGCTCCAGTAGATGCCCTCAGTGTCCCCCATAATTTGCAAGTATAAAATAGCTAAAGGGCTTAAACTCAGAGATTGAACTATATGGTTTTGAATAGTAATTACGGAGACAGGAGAGAAGGATGGACAGCATGGACTATAAATGGGTAGAACTAAGGCAGTGGATGTAATATTCCCTGACGAAGAGTGCCGTTGCACTTGAAACGCGTAGGATTGACTTCCACTGCTACCCGTAGCTCACCCGGGGTGACGTCACCAGCTCAGACGTGAGCGTTCAATTCAACAGGTAACGGGTATATTCTGCCACCGGCCGGGGCGAATTTCCTAATACCTAAATATTAAAAACCAATGCTACAGCCATCCTCCCCTGGATCCATTCCTCCTGTTCTGCACCAGATCCAGAATAGAAACGTGGACCAGCACAGAACACTGTACCGCAGCAGACACGTCTAGGTGAAGGTAGGACCGAGACATAGACATATGTTTGTAGCGGTCGGCTACTACGTGATAAGTAGGAAGGCGTTTTGTGTAGCTTTGTGGTATCAATTGTAATATAGCACGCGGTGTTGCATTATTTTATACAGATATATATTTGTGTTTTGTACAGCTGGTCTGTACACTCCTTTATTTAGCAGGCTACGGGACTGCTAATATACCGCTGCGAATTGATGTGGTGTAGCGCTAGTTGACAATATTGCAAGTATAAAATACCCCTTCTTAGTGCCCCTGTAAATGACCCCATAGTACTCCTCTCCCCCCTTCCCCATTGTACCCACCATAATGTGTCCCAGTATAAAATTGTACTGTACAGAGCGCCCATATAAAATACCCCTTCTTTGTGGCCTCAGTAGATGCCCCTATAGTGCCCCCAATCATGTGCCAGTATTAACAGCCCCCCATGTGCCAGTACTAACAGCCCCCCATGTGCCAGTATTAATAACAGCCCCCCCATGTGCCAGTAATAACAGCCCCCCATGTGCCAGTAATAACAGCCCCCATGTGCCAGTAATAACAGCCCCCCATGTGCCAGCAATAACAGCCCCCCATGTGCCAGCAATAACAGCCTCCTCCCTGTGCCAGTAATAACAGCCCCCCATGTGCAAGTAATAACAGCCCCCCCATGTGCCAGTAATAACAGCCCCCCCATGTGCCAGTAATAACATGGCAGTGACAATGTCCCGATTTCAATTTTTTTTTATAGATGGTGGCCTGAAAAAGGTAAAAAAAATATTATCATCAAAACTGTTTAAAACAACTTTTAACGTAAGAACCTAATTTAAACAATAGATTCTGTTTCAGACTGATGTATCATTCCACCAATTGACAAAGGTGGTCACCTCTGCTGTCTGGGCAGGCCGGTCTATTTCTAGGGATGGGCATTTATTTCCACATAGAGAGAGAGAAATGATCCCGTGGAGATGAACCGTAATATATGGCAATAAAGTGCTTCTAGATTTTTCTTTTAAGGACGTTACCAAAGGTGAAGAAACGTTTTTAGTGCTCAAAAATCAATATCCCAGAGGGGGAACATTGAAAAACCTGAACATTTGAATTAAGCACTAGACTGACATCTTTTGTGAAGAAACCAATATGATGTCTTCAAGAGCGTATTACAACACAGTCATCAGGGCTAATCAGCATTTTACGATGTACAGATCATGCTCAATTAACCTCCGAGGATTATATGAATAATTAGGAACTTCAAGCAACAAGACGCTCATGTCTGTTTGGATTTTGAGAACGCATTTGATAGCGTATCACTTGGGAGGCTGGTCTGTGAAATGAAAGAACCTCAGGGAGAATTTCACAAAAGCCGATGTATTTCGAAAAGATGTTTGATTAAAAATGAAGATCACGAAGGATTAGCCTAAATATATTGTAAAAATAACACAAATTGCATCTAACGCTAGTTAGAGTCCAAACAATGATGTGACAATTGCCACATGATGACAGTTGATATTGGGATGTAGCTCTGTGTTTTTTTTTTTTTTTCATTTCTCACAGGCCAATATTGAGTTTCATTACTTACTATCCAAAAATGTTTGCTTGCATTGATTGGCAGTATTTTGTGGGAAATAAATGACCATGGCAGGGGCGTAACACAGATATCATAGGGCCTTATAGCAAAGTGCTCGGGTGGTTGGGCCGAACAACTCGGGATGCTCGGGTGCTCTAGGAAAAAGGTCAGAAATTGTTGGAAACACCATTGAAATGGCTCGGGAACAGCATGGGGAGGATGTCTAGATGTATCTTGGACTCCCAGGTCGCTGCCGGGAACGATGTTGTCCGAGTAGTACGCCACTTTTACAGACTTACAATAATACACACCAAACCAAAGATAAAATCGATTTTAGAGGAAAAATTGTTAGGAAGCATTCTTTCCTATATATTTACTTGCATGTAAAGTGCAAGTGCTGCCAAAAATTACAAGGAAGAGGCTTTCCCCATTTCCACCTCCTATCACATGCAAAGCGTTGTCCCTTATTGTGAGCAGCAAGCGTTTGAATAGACATAGAAGTGGAATGGTTACGCTGATAATAGCGTTATCGCCGCTCACCATCTGTGTTGATTCCTCAAAGTTTCTTAAAACCTCACGTAGGTCAGACATCCATGCCCACTCCTCGCTTGTGAATAGCATAAGCTGACTGGAAAGGCGACGGCCATGTTGCAGCTGGTATTCCACTACTGCTCTCTGCTGCTCACGAAGCCTGGCCAACATGTAGAACGTCGAGTTCCAGCACGTGCTCACGTTGCACAACAGTCGGTGAGCTGGCAATTTCCAGCGCTGCTGCAGTGTTGACAGACCAGCTGAAGCTGTTGATGACTTGTGGAAATGTGTACACACGCGGCGCACCTTCACCAGTAGCTCAGGCAAATTGGGGTAGGTTTTGAGAAACTGCTGAACCACTAAGTTTAAGACATGGGCTAGGCATGGGATGTGTGTGAGCTTGCTGAGCTCCAAAGCCGCCACCAAGTTACAGCAATTATCAGGCACAACCATGGTTGGTTGTAGGTTGAGTGGCGAGAGCCACAGCTCAGTCTGGTCGCTTATCCCCTGACAAAGCTCTGCGGCAGTGTGCATATCATCAGATAAGCATATCATGTTCTGCACGGCCTGTTGACGCTTCCCCACAGCAGTGCTACACTGCTTCCAGCTACTGACTGATGGCTGACTGGTGCTGCATGTGGATAATTCGTAAGTGGAAGTAGAGGATGAGGCGGAGAAGTGGGGGTTGGAGCCACTAACGTAGGTGCTGGTGGAAACCATGATCGACGTAGGGCCCGCAATCCCAGGGTATGACTCCACAACGTTCACCCACTGTGCTGTCAGGGAAATATAGCATCCCTGGCTGAATGCACTTGTGCATGTATCCATGGTTAAGTGGACCTTACCAGTAACTGCGTTGTTCAGGGCACGTGTGATGTTACGGGACACATGTTGGTGTAAGGCGGGGACGGCACACCTTTAAAATTAGTGGCAGCTGGGGACAGCGTAACACAGGACGGCCGCCAACATCAGGCTGTGGAAGGCCTTGGTGTCCACAAGCCTAAATGGCAACATTTACAGGGCCAGTAATTTGGAAAGTTGCACATTTAGTGCGATGGCCTGTGGGTGGGTGGGTGGATATTTGCGCTTGGTTAAAAGGCCTGGGGTAAGGACATTTGGATGTTGCGCTGGGACACGGAAGTGGATGTGGTCGCTGATGGTGCTTGCGAAGGTCCAGGTGCAGAGCGGGAGGCATCAGGACCTGCGCCTTCGACAGGGGATTGGCCAGCATGTAACACAGGGGAAGAGGAGGCAGTGGTGTGACCTTCAGACACAGATTGTGGACCCAGGCATTCGTACCACTTATTACGGTGCTTGGATGCCATGTGGCGGATCATGCTGGTGGTGGTGAGGTTGCTAGTGTTCACTCCCCGTCTCATTTTGCTACGGCACAGGTTGCAAACTACTATTCTTTTGTAGTCCGCACTTTTCTCAAAAAAGAGCCATACCGCAGAACACCTACCCCTTGCCAAGGGAGATTTCTGCAAGGAAGTGCTCCGTGGAACAATTGCCAGCCTGTTTGGTGTGGCCAGCCTTCTCCCTTTTGCCACCCCACTGCCTCTTCCAGCCTGTTGCGGTGCTGCAGATCCCTCCCCTCTGTACTGCTGTCCTTGCTCGGCTTTCCACCTTCCCAGGTTGGCTCAGTGACTTAAACGTCCACCACATCCTCTTCCACTTCCTCACTCTGCTCATCCTCCTGACTTGTTGACCTAACCACAACCTCAGTGATTGACAACTGTGTCTCATCCTCTTCATCAACCTCTTGAGACAGTAATTTCCATTGACTTATTGACAACTGTGTCCCATCATCATCCACCTCATTAAACAGTAATTGCCAGTCCCCACCGTCATCTTCTTGTGACTGTGGATGCTCAAGAGTTTGGGAATCAGGACCCAAGATCTGTCCCTCTTCAAGCGTGCTTGGCGAGAGGGCTAAATCAAGGAATGGCGCTAAAAAGAGCTCTTCGGAATATCCGAGTGTGGGGTCATTTGTTTGCCCAGACTCTCCATAGTGGGAGGAAGGAGCATCATTGTGAGGATTGTTTTGAGCAGACTCTTGGCTACTGAGACTGGACTCGGTGGAAGACAGGGCTGGAAGCATTACCTGCTGCAATGTAACCGACCACCTGGTCTCACTGGTCTGACTTCAAGAGTGGTGTCCTGCGCTGCCCTGCAAACTGGGAAATGAAGCTAGGTATCGTGGATGATTTCTTTTCTTGTGCTCTGGCAGCAGGCACAGTTTCACTGCACCCAGGGCCACGGCCTCTGCGTGCACCATCAGCATCACCGACACTTCCCTGTCCCTTACTGCTCGCCTTCTTCATATTATATGTTGTATATGCTTGCAAGTATGTCATACGTACAGTAGCGTAGGATTTGGAAGTGTATGCGCAAACAAATTTAAAAAGGTATTTGGGATGTGGAAACATCACACAGGAGATATCCCTCAGATAATGTCAATGTGGTCAACAGCGGCTAATAAAAAATTACAGATGTCACAGTACATAGAAATCATTGGGCCCCATAGCAAGAATTTAAATTGGGTACCCATGCCCGTTCCTAGTCCCTCCCACTATGCGCCCTGGCTTTTCTCACTACCCTCCCTAACTTCTCCCCTGCCCCACCTTATGCAGCAGTATTTTGTTCTACAAAATGGCAGTACTCACACCGGAACCCAACAGACCCATTATAGTGAATGGGATCTGGTAGGTTCTGACGGTGTTCAGCATATATTGACAAGAATCTGGGGCATTACATGATGTAATACCACCCAACTTTTCTGCTGTCCAGCATGGCACATGCGCAGAGACATGAGAAAAGTTTGAGGAAGTGAGTGCCCCTCTGCCCCTCTTCCCCCATCCTCTGTGTCATGCAGGACAGCTGGGAGACACTGACATTACTTGCTATCCTGCATGACACATGTGCAGAGATATGAGTCTCTGGGAAAACTGAGTGAACCCCTTCCCCTTGCCTTTCCATGTTCTTATTATCTGCATTTATGCCTTGCAGGATAGCAGGAAACATGATGTAACAGCACCCAGCTTTTCTGCTGTCCTGCATGGCACGTGTGGAGAGACATAAGAATAGTCTGGGAAACCTGAGTAACACAACTCCCACCTATCCTCATATCTTCTCATGCCTCTGCACTTGTGCCATGCAGGACATCAGGAAAGCAGAGTCACATTACATAATGTAGTAACAACCAGCTTTCCTCCTGTTCTGAATGGCATATGTGCATAGGAATAGCCTGGGAAAGCTGAGCGACCCCCCCTTCCACACACATACATCTCTGCACTATCCTGACTCCTCAGCTACAAGTCGTCACTTATTTCATTACTGGTGGGGTTGTGGCAAGCTAGAGGAATCAGGCGTGGTGGAGCTAGCAGGTGAGAGGCGTGGCTAGGAAGCAGAAGGCAGGGCTAGCAGACGGGAGACAGTTAGGAAGATAGACGGGGGCGGGGACTCTCCTCCACTGTGGGCCCTTCCTCACGGGCCCTATAGCAGCTGCGTGGTCTGCCTATATGGTAGGTACGCCACTGTGTCACAGGTATTTGGGATAAGGAAACCTTATACAGGAGATGTACCATCGGTAATGTCACTGTCCGCAGCATTTAAGGAAAAAGAACACTGGATGTCACAGATATTTTTTAGATGCGCACACGTAATGTGGAGATGTGGCAATGGTAATGTCACTGTCAGAAGCGGACACCATCTATTGAAAAAGTACACTGTATGTCACAGATATGTTTTTTCAGCGCACACGTTACTCTGCAGATGTGGCACTGGTAATGTCACTGTCCGCAGCAGACACAGTCTACGGAAAAAAGTACACTGGATGTCACAGATATTTAGAGATGAGCAAATTTCTAAAAAATTTGTTTCAATTGGTTTGCCTTATTTTTCAAAAATATTCGATTTGATTCTAATCTCATTAAAAACTGCTATTTCCTGGCTGCAGAGAGCCTGTACAGTGGTGTAGAACACTGTGCCTTGCAGATTATTTTGCCCTTCCTCTGTTCCGTCATAACAATAACCCCGAAAAAACAGATCCTGTCTGTTGAGCACCCGCCTTTACTCGGTCAGCATTTGGTCAGTAATCCATCAGTATTGCTAAAGCAAAAAAAAAAACAGGAGTGGATCCAAAACAGATATGACACGTGAATGGAATATTTGCATGTATTCTGTGTTTTGTACCCACAACTGCTTTTGGCTATCAAATCATAAGCTAATTCTGATGCAAAATAGGGACCGTGTCATAAAGGCCTTACAGCTGCTACATAGACAGGATGTGTTGTGTGTCTCATTTTCCTTCCTTCTGACAGATCAGAAGAAGGGTCAAATAAATGATGTCAACCAGGCCAAAAATACAAAATAGTGGCCCAGTCAGGCAGTGGGGGGGTGGGAACAGCATGAGAAATGCACAGAGTGGCCCAGTGACAGAGTGTTGAAGTGGCAGCAGCATGAGGAGACCACAGAGTGGCCCAGTGAGATAGTGGTGAGGTGGCAGCAGCATGAGAAGACCACAGAGTGGTCCAATGACAGATTGTTGAGGTGGCAGCAGCATGAGGAGACCACAGAGTGGCCCAGTGACAGAGTATTGAGTTGGCAGCAGCATGAGGAGACCACAGAGTGGTCCAGTGAGATAGTGGTGAGGTGACAGCAGCATGAGAAGACCACAGAGTGGTCCAATGACAGATTGTTGAGGTGGCAGCAGCATGAGGAGACCACAGAGTGGCCCAGTGACAGAGTATTGAGTTGGCAGCAGCATGAGGAGACCACAGAGTGGCCCAGTGAGATAGTGGTGAGGTGGCAGCAGCATGAGAAGACCACACAGTGGCCCAATGACAGATTGTTGAGGTGGCAGCAGCATGAGGAGATCACAGAGTTGCCCAGTTACATAGTGGTGAGGTGGCAGCAGCATGATAATACCACAGAATGGTGAGGAGACAGCAGCATGAAGAGACCACAAGAGTGGCCCAGTGACAGAGTGTTGAGGTGGCAGCAGCATGAGGAGACCACAGAGTGTTGATTTGGTAGCTGCATGAGGAGACCACGGAGTGGCTCAATAACAGAGTGTTGAGGTAGCAGCAGCATGAGGAGACCACAGAGTGGTGAGGTGGCAGCAGCATGAGGACACCACAGAGTGCCCAAATGACAGAGTGAGGTGGCAGTAACATGAGGAGACCACAGAGTGGCATAGGGACAGAGTGCTGAGTTGGCAGCAGCATGAGGAGGCCACAGAGTGGCCTAGTGACATAGTGGTGAGGGGGGGCAATACCAGTACTAGCTGAAGATTGTGGGTGGCAGTAGGAGCACCTGGCAGCAGGTGGGTGGCATCAGGTGGGTGGCAGCATCAGAATAGTAGCTGAAGTAGGTAGCCAGAAGAAACAGGTCTCTTTTGACAAAGTTTAGGTGTGGCGCCATGGATGATCTAGTCTGATGCATCAGGCACTGGTATGTGGAAATTCTGGCTGATCCATGCCTGATTCATCTTCACAAAAGGTTAGTTTCTTCACATTTTTGGTGGACAGACGAGTTCTCCTTGTGGTAACTATGGCTCCCGCCGCACTAAACATCCGCTCTGATGCCACACTGCTGGCCGGGCAGGAAAGCTTGTCTAGGGCAAACTCGGCCAGTTACAGCTACAAAACAAGTTTGGCTGCCCAGTACTCCAGGGGATCTTCGATATGGGGGGGCAGGGTGCAGTCAAAGTATGCCACAACCTGCTGGTTTAGGTTATGCTCTATGTCTACCTAAGGATGGGCGATGGCGCACATAGGCAGCAGCCAGCTGACTACATAGGATGTCTCGATAGTAGTTCAATTTGTCCTCCCTCTCAGTGGGTGGAAAAGAGGCCCCAATTTTGGACCGGTAACAAGGGTCTAACATAGTGGAGAGCCAGTAGTCATCCCTCTGCCAAATGGTGACAAATTCGGCTGTCACTACGCAAGCAACTGAGCATGCATCGGGCCATTTGCGCAAGTGAATCGGAGGGACTCCCTGCCTCCATCTCCACTGCATACTGCCAAGGTGTGTCTGGGTCATCTGCCTCGTCTTCCTCATCGCCCCATAGTTTCTCCGGCTGCTCCTCCTCTCCTGTCACCTGTGTAGAAAAACCACCCATTTCTCTAAGCATTGCTTGTGCTCAAATGTCTTCCTCCTGTATTCGCCACGTTTCCTGTCCCCTGGCCAGCCAGATTTATCAGCATCTGTTCCAGGATATGAATCAGTAGAATGACATTGTTCATTCCGTAGTCCTGGAGACTGACAAATAAAGTGGTCTCCTCAAAGGGCCCAAGCAAACGGCAGGTGTCACGCATGAACTGCCACTGGCTGACATCAAAGTTACACAGGGGAGTACCTCTGTCTGCCTGTATCATCAAGAAATCATTTATGGCCTGTCTCTGTTCATATAATTAGTCGAACATATGGAGGGTGGAATTTCAACGGGGTGGAAAATTTGCAGCTCAAGGAGGGTGTGCTTTGCAGTGTCTGAGTGGCTGAAGTGCATGACAAATTTCCTGGCCATTTTCAGGATGTCTTGCAAATGGGGTGAAGACTTCAGGAACCGCTTTACAACCAGATTGAACATGTCCACCATGCAGGGCGCATGGCTCAGCCCTCCTTGACGTAACA
This sequence comes from Bufo gargarizans, assembly GCF_014858855.1. Taxonomy (NCBI): domain Eukaryota; kingdom Metazoa; phylum Chordata; class Amphibia; order Anura; family Bufonidae; genus Bufo; species Bufo gargarizans. Next base: position 45,769,227 of record NC_058081.1, on the reverse strand, counting down.
CCGACACGATGTTCCTTCAGTTGTTGGTCACCATGGTTCCGATTTTAAGTTGTTAAGCAGAAAGACAGGATTTGATTTCTTGATGAAGGACGCAGAGCAGTGGAGGCTGAGGACACGGTGGAGGATGAGGAGGCAGAGGCGGACATTGTCGCAGGACAATGTCCGCCTCTGGTGTGGCTGGGTAGGAACCACATTTACCCAGTGGGCTGTAAAGGACATATATTCTCCTTGACTGTAGTTACAGCTCCACACATCCTCACTGCCGTGCACTTTGGCAGACACCGACAGGCTTAAGGACTGGCCCACCTTCTGTGCTGGTACTGCCTTTTTTGCAAATAAATGATGGCTTGGGACTCTCCACCTTGGCTTGGCACAAGCCATCAGTTCTCTGAATGGTGCAGAGTCCACCACTTCGAAAGGGAGGGACTGCAGCACCAGCAACTTGGGCAGAAGCACGTTCAGCTTCTGTGCCATTACAGGAGTGCACACATACTGTTGTCTCTTGGCAATCGTTTCGGTGATCGATTGCTGACGAAATGACTGATGAGGAGTAGGAGTATGAGGACGAGGAGCAGGAGCATCAGGACCAGCAAATCATGGGAAGGACAGACAGCTCCCTTCGGCTGAGGTGGTGGATCCTTGACTGCATGAAATTGGGTACGTGCCACTGGGTGATGCAGCGGTTGCTGCGGCAGGCTGGACCAATACAATGGAGCCACGATTTTCCCAGGCCACTTTATGGTGAAGCTGCATGTGGCACCCTGGCCACGCTTCACCTTCTGCCCACAAATTCAGCAAATGGCCATGTTCACCTCCTCCAACAGCTTAACAAAAAACTGCCACACCGCCAAGTATGTCATTCCACCCCCAACACTCCACACTGACTGCCTGCAACCACTGCCTCCGTGAATCCCTGAACAGCTACTTTCCAGGCAGGTAGGTTCCTGCGAAGCAGGTGGTCTACCGCAGGCACATTTGGCTCCCGACCTCCCACTGCTGCCACCCTGCTGACTCACGGCAACGCTACCACCTTGCTGGCTCAGCTGCTGCCTCACGAGCAAGATGCCACCCTCTTCTCCTGATGATGAAGCCACTTCTTCACCCGGCTCCCAAGTGCGATCAGCTACATCATCATCATCCGCTAATGTCTGCACGTCACTGATGTCCCCCTCAACGGTCTCAGGGCCAGGAGCCTGATCGCTCCCAACACCAGCGCCCATGCGGCTCTCATCATCACTACTTGCCACCTACCAGAGGAAGCGGCTATGTTTTCTCCAGATATTGGCTGAGCTGTAGCGGCTGACTGTCCTCTAGTAGCTCGTCCTCGCTGAAAAGTGGAGACGAGCCTATGGCATATAAATACTTCTCGCGCTGAGGGAACAGAAAATGACAGGTTGGGGGCAGTTGGAGGCTCAGGGTCTGCTCCTGGGCCATGCCAAAAGGCTACTTTCACACCTGCGTTTGGAATTCCGTTTGTGAGATCCGTTTCAGGGATCTCACAAACAGTTCCAAACGGATCACTTCAGCCCCAGTGGATTCTGAATGGATAAGGATCCGTTCAGAATGCATCAGTTTGGCTGCGCTTGGTCTCCGTTCCGCTTTTGAGGTGGACACCAAAACGCTGCTTCCCACCCCCCGAGCATGTGTTACCTTCTGTCTCTTATTCTTCTCCTGCCCAGTATTTTCCTTCTACTTCTTTTCAAACTCCCTCCACCTCTACACATGCTCGGGTCCCCTCCTCCTCAGTCCCTTCCTTTCTCCACACCCCACAATTACGCCCTGTATCCTTTCCTGTGGCCCGTAGTTTCATCTCAGTAGATCGCCAGGACAGGGGGGCTACCATTGCCAACCCCAGACCATCAACCCCACGACAGTCCTCCTCCCCTCACCATTATGAATTATTGTAAATATATACAATTTATGTTTATATTTATTTTTTTATTGTTTAAAAAATATATATATTTTTTATAGTTTACTGCACTGTGTCTGTGTTTTTATTGTCAAGTACAGGGTAACCTTGGCACTACAGCTGTGTTGAAATTTAAATTACCCTAGTCTCACTATTTTTATTTTAAAACAGCATTAGTGCCAATGTTGTAGGAACCATGAACATGACCATCAATAATGAGCTATCTTTTGGCTCTTTATTGATCGTAGACCCTATGATTGGCACAGGAACAATCAAATGCTTGTTCATTGTTCAATCTTGTGCCCTTTCATATGAGCCCTTGTGGGAGTCACGGTCCATCAGCATCATCAGGAATTCATTAATAAATTGTGATTTTACAGTTTAATGATTTCCCGATGACACTCTAATATAACTAGTGTCATTACCACAAGGGACACGCAAAGGACATTCAGTTTTTAAAGGGGTATTCACGTAGATAATGGATTTCGCTTGAATATGCCCCCATTGTCTGATAGGTGTGGGTAACTTTGGTAGGACCCGCACCTATATCGAGAACGGAGCGGGAAGCACTGTTGCTGGAGGACAAGAAATTTCCCATGGTATGTCCACCACCAAGCGCTAATCCCCGCCTGTCCCATAGAAATTAATGGAGGGCGGCGGCACAGTGCGCCCTCATCCACTTTCTTGGCTCAGTTCTGAATATATGTGAGGGTAACAGCGGTGGGACCCGCACCTATGAGACAATGTGGGCATATTTTAGTGGTATGCCCCCATTGTATGAGATGAGAAAACCCCTTTAAGGCCTCTTGCACACGACTGTATGCCCCCAGAGACAAACGGTCCGTGAACGGGCCATATGTCCCATAGTGGCATTGATCGTGCGCACGAGAGTACACAGCATCATAGTGTACAATGATTCTGTGCAAGTTGAGCTGCCCGCGGGGATATAATCTTGCACTAATAGACCATATGAGTGCGGGACAATAGCCCAGTTTGCGGCACAACATGGTCAGCATCATGATGCCCTGTACTACCGTACGCACAATCAATGACGATCAGGGACATATGGACCGCTAACGAACACTATACATCTTTAAGTGCATGTAGTCATGTACAAGAGTCCAAAAGGTGTGGTCCATTATCAAAGCCGGACCAACTTTGAATTTCAACAAGATAGCCCTGGCGAAATATAGGAGCATGATAACCCTGGAGATCTGAATACATGAAGATGGGAAACCTAGAGATGCTACTCATTCCAAAACGGATCCGCTAAACGGATGCAAAAACGGAAACGAACGTGACAAACGGATCCATCTGAATGGCTTCCGTTTGTCTCAGTTTAGTCATTTTTATTGCAATTAGCAATTTTTTTGTCACCTTCATCACAAAAAATGTAATTCCAAACGATCAAAAAATCATACACACCCCAAAATGGTACCAATCAAACCGTCATCTCTGCCCATAAAAAAAAGAGACCCTACATAATACAATCGCCCAAACGATAAAAAAAAATCTGGATTTCAGAATATGGAGACACTAAAACATTATTTTTTTTCCCTTGAAAAATGCTTTTATAGTGTAAAACTGAAATAAATTAAAAAATAAGTATACATATTAGGTATCACCACATCCGTAACAACCATCTCTATAAAAATATCGAATGGCCTAACCCCTCAGGTGTACACTATAAAAATAAAATAAAAAAACTGTACCAAAATGCAGTTTTTTGTCACCATACATCACAAAAAGTGTCATTCCAAGCGATCAAAAAGATATATGTACCCCAATATAGTACCAATCAAACTGTCATCTCTTCCCGCAAAAAAATGAGCCCCTACATAGGACAATCGCCTAAACAATAAAAAAAAATTATGGCTTTCAGAAAATGGAGACACTAATTATTTTTCTTCAAAAATGCTTTTATAGTGTAAAACTGAAATAATTTTTTAAAAAGTAGACATATAGATAATCGCCATGTCCATAAAAACCTGCTCGATAAAAATATGACATGATCTACCCTCTCAGTTGAACACTGTTAAAAAAATTAAATAAAAACCTTGCCAAAATAGTCATTTTTTGGTCACCTTGCCCCAAAAAAAGTGTCAAATTGAATGATCAAAAAAATCATATGTACCCAAAAATGGTGCCAATAAAAATGTCAGCTCTACAAAAAAGAGCCGCTGCACAAGACGATAGGCATAAAAATAAAAAAAATGTAGCTAGCTTTCAAAAAAATGAAGACACAAAAACATTATTTTTGTTTTCAAAAATGCTTTATTATGTAAAACTGAAACAACAAAAAAAACACATATTTAGTACTGTCGCGTCCATATCAACCTGCTCTAAAAAAGCAACAAATGATCTATCCTGTCAGGAGAACTCCGTAAAAAAATAATAAATAAATAAAAACTTTGCCACAATAGCCATTTTCTGGTTAACTTGCCTCACAAAAAGCGTAATATGCAATGAAAAATCATATGTACCCCAAAATAGTACCAAAAAAACCTGTCACCTCATCCCATAGTTTACAAATTGGGGTCACTTTTTGGGAGTTTCTACTCTAGGGGTGATTAAGGGGGTCTTCAAATGTGACATGGCAACTTAAAATTTTCCCAGTGAAATCTGCCCTCCAAAATCCATATGGGGCTCCTTTCCCTTTTAAGATGTATTTTTTATCCTAATAATACACCCCCCAAAAAAATGTTTAACAATGTAACTTCACCGCAGAACAGCTAATAGGACGTATGTATATTTCCTATTAATTCACCCCATAAATGGCTGTAGAACAATCTAACTTCACAGAAGAACGTCAATCAAGACATATTTTTTTCCCCTATTAATACACCCCCCTAAAAAAGTATAACAATGTAAATTCACCGGAAAACGGCTAATAGGACATTCGCATATTTCCTATTAATACACCCCGTAAATGGCTGTAGTACAATGTAACTTCACCGCAGGACAGCAATTAAGATGTATTGTTTCCCTATTAATACACCCCCCCCAAAAATGTATAACAATGTAACTTCACCAGAGAGCGACTAATAGGACGTACATGTATTTCCTATTAATACCACCCATAAATGGCTGTAGTACAATGTAACTTCACGGCAGAGCGTCTAATAAGTCGTACATGTATTTCCTATTAACACACGGTCGATGGCTGTATCACACAGCACTTGTACACCCCAATAGCAAGGTTTGCTGGAATTACTGATGTATCCTATAATGCAAACCTGAAAGCAGCAGTATAATGGCAATTTGGATCCCCAGTCAGTGCAGCAAGGTGTAACAGGATTGCTCCTATTACCCATGCTGTACACTCCCCTACTGGACCCTGTTCTCCTTTTATAGTGTAGATCAGGCATCCTCAAACTGCGGCCCTCCAGCTGTTGCAAAACTACAACTCCCAGCATGCCTGAACAGCCTACAGGTATCAGCCTACAGCATACCATTGTGGGAGTTGTAGTTTTACAACAGCTGGAGGGCCGCAGTTTGAGGATGCCTGGTGTAGATGATTGCTCCCTATTAGGGATGAGCGAACTCGAACTGTATAGTTCGGGTTCGTACCGAATTTTGGGGTGTCCGTGACACGGACCCGAACCCGGACATTTTCGTAAAAGTCCGGGTTCGGGTTCGGTGTTCGTCGCTTTCTTGGCGCTTTTGTGACGCTTTCTTGGCGCTTTTTGAAAGGCTGCAAAGCAGCCAATCAACAAGCGTCATACTACTTGCCCCAAGAGGCCGTCACAGCCATGCCTACTATTGGCATGGCTGTGATTGGCCAGAGCACCATGTGACCCAGCCTCTATTTAAGCTGGAGTCACATAGCGCCGCCCGTCACTCTGCTCTGATTAGCGTAGGGAGAGGTTGCGGATGCGACAGTAGGGCGAGATTAGGCAGATTAACTCCTCCAAAGGACTTCACTTGATTAATCGATCGATCTGCAGCTGTGCATCATTGAGCTGCTGAAATTCAAATGCTCACTCACTGTTTTTAGGCTGCCCAGACCGTTTGTCAGTCACTTTTTTCTGGGGTGATCGGCGGCCATTTTGTGTCTTGTGCGGTGCTGCGACCAAGTGCATCCAAGCTGCGACCAAGTGCATTTAACCCTCAATGGTGTGGTTGTTTTTTGGCTAAAGCCTACATCAGGGTGAAGCTGTCACACCAAGTGCATTTAACCAGCAATAGTCTGTTCATTTTTTTGGCCATATACTAAATCAGGGGCAAGCTGCGCCTGTCACCAAGTGCATTTAACCCTCAATGGTGTGGTTGTTTTTTGGCTAAAGCCTACATCAGGGTGAAGCTGTCACACCAAGTGCATTTAACCAGCAATAGTCTGTTCATTTTTTGGCCATATACTACATCAGGGGCAAGCTGCACCCGTCACCAAGTGCATTTAACCCTCAGTAGTGTGGTGCGTCAAGCTGTGACACCAAGTGCATTTAACCAGCAATAGTCTGTTCATTTTTTGGCCATATACTAAATCAGGGGCAAGCTGCGCCCGTCACCAAGTGCATTTAACCAGCAATAGTGTGGTTATTTTTTGGCCATATCCCAGTCTAATTCTGTCACTAAATCCATACCGGTCACCCAGCGCCTAAATACTAGGCCTCAAATTTATATCCCGCTAAATCTCTCGTTACCGCTGTCCTGTTGTGGCTGGGAAAGTTATTTAGTGTCCGTCAAAGCACATTTTTTGTTCTGGGTTGAAGTACAATTCCCAATTTAGCAATTTCATAATTTAGTGGTTCCTGCTATATCAGAGCTATTTGAAATCTATCCCTAAAAGGGTATATAATATTCAAGGTGCACATTGGGTCATTCAGAATAACTTCACACACACCCGCTACTGTGTATTTCCAAGTCTAATTCTGTCACTAAACCCATACCTGTCACCCAGCGCCTAAATACTAGGCCTCAAATTTATATCCTGCTAAATCTCTCGTTACCGCTGTCCTGTTGTGGCTGGGAAAGTTATTTAGTGTCCGTCAAAGCACATTTTTTGTTCTGGGTTGAAATACAATTCCCAATTTAGCAATTTCATAATTTAGTGGTTCCTGCTATATCAGAGCTATTTGAAATCTATCCCTAAAAGGGTATATAATATTCAAGGTGCACATTGGGTCATTCAGAATAACTTCACACACACCCGCTACTGTGTATTTCCAAGTCTAATTCTGTCACTAAACCCATACCTGTCACCCAGCGCCTAAATACTAGGCCTCAAATTTATATCCTGCTAAATCTCTCGTTACCGCTGTCCTGTTGTGGCTGGGAAAGTTATTTAGTGTCCGTCAAAGCACATTTTTTGTTCTGGGTTGAAATACAATTCCCAATTTAGCAATTTCATAATTTAGTGGTTTCTGCTATATCAGAGCTATTTGAAATCTATCCCTAAAAGGGTATATAATATTCAAGGTGCACATTGGGTCATTCAGAATAACTTCACACACACCCGCTACTGTGTATTTCTAAGTCTAATTCTGTCACTAAACCCATACCTGTCACCCAGCGCCTAAATACTAGGCCTCAAATTTATATCCTGCTAAATCTCTCGTTAACGCTGTCCTGTTGTGGCTGGGAAAGTTATTTAGTGTCCGTCAAAGCACATTTTTTGTTCTGGGTTTAAATACAATTCCCAATTTAACAATTTCATAATTTAGTGGTTTCTGCTATATCAGAGCTATTTGAAATCTATCCCTAAAAGGGTATATAATATTCAAGGTGCACATTGGGTCATTCAGAATAACTTCACACACACCCGCTACTGTGTATTTCCAAGTCTAATTCTGTCACTAAACCCATACCTGTCACCCAGCGACCTAAATACTAGGCCTCAAATTTATATCCTGCTAAATCTCTCGTTACCGCTGTCCTGTTGTGGCTGGGAAAGTTATTTAGTGTCCGTCAAAGCACATTTTTTGTTCTGGGTTGAAATACAATTCCCAATTTAGCAATTTCATAATTTAGTGGTTCCTGCTATATCAGAGCTATTTGAAATCTATCCCTAAAAGGGTATATAATATTCAAGGTGCACATTGGGTCATTCAGAATAACTTCACACACACCCGCTACTGTGTATTTCCAAGTCTAATTCTGTCACTAAACCCATACCTGTCACCCAGCGCCTAAATACTAGGCCTCAAATTTATATCCTGCTAAATCTCTCGTTACCGCTGTCCTGTTGTGGCTGGGAAAGTTATTTAGTGTCCGTCAAAGCACATTTTTTGTTCTGGGTTGAAATACAATTCCCAATTTAGCAATTTCATAATTTAGTGGTTTCTGCTATATCAGAGCTATTTGAAATCTATCCCTAAAAGGGTATATAATATTCAAGGTGCACATTGGGTCATTCAGAATAACTTCACACACACCCGCTACTGTGTATTTCTAAGTCTAATTCTGTCACTAAACCCATACCTGTCACCCAGCGCCTAAATACTAGGCCTCAAATTTATATCCTGCTAAATCTCTCGTTAACGCTGTCCTGTTGTGGCTGGGAAAGTTATTTAGTGTCCGTCAAAGCACATTTTTTGTTCTGGGTTTAAATACAATTCCCAATTTAACAATTTCATAATTTAGTGGTTTCTGCTATATCAGAGCTATTTGAAATCTATCCCTAAAAGGGTATATAATATTCAAGGTGCACATTGGGTCATTCAGAATAACTTCACACACACCCGCTACTGTGTATTTCCAAGTCTAATTCTGTCACTAAACCCATACCTGTCACCCAGCGACCTAAATACTAGGCCTCAAATTTATATCCTGCTAAATCTCTCGTTACCGCTGTCCTGTTGTGGCTGGGAAAGTTATTTAGTGTCCGTCAAAGCACATTTTTTGTTCTGGGTTGAAATACAATTCCCAATTTAGCAATTTCATAATTTAGTGGTTTCTGCTATATCAGAGCTATTTGAAATCTATCCCTAAAAGGGTATATAATATTCAAGGTGCACATTGGGTCATTCAGAATAACTTCACACACACCCGCTACTGTGTATTTCTAAGTCTAATTCTGTCACTAAACCCATACCTGTCACCCAGCGCCTAAATACTAGGCCTCAAATTTATATCCTGCTAAATCTCTCGTTAACGCTGTCCTGTTGTGGCTGGGAAAGTTATTTAGTGTCCGTCAAAGCACATTTTTTGTTCTGGGTTTAAATACAATTCCCAATTTAACAATTTCATAATTTAGTGGTTTCTGCTATATCAGAGCTATTTGAAATCTATCCCTAAAAGGGTATATAATATTCAAGGTGCACATTGGGTCATTCAGAATAACTTCACACACACCCGCTACTGTGTATTTCCAAGTCTAATTCTGTCACTAAACCCATACCTGTCACCCAGCGACCTAAATACTAGGCCTCAAATTTATATCCTGCTAAATCTCTCGTTACCGCTGTCCTGTTGTGGCTGGGAAAGTTATTTAGTGTCCGTCAAAGCACATTTTTTGTTCTGGGTTGAAATACAATTCCCAATTTAGCAATTTCATAATTTAGTGGTTTCTGCTATATCAGAGCTATTTGAAATCTATCCCTAAAAGGGTATATAATATTCAAGGTGCACATTGGGTCATTCAGAATAACTTCACACACACCCGCTACTGTGTATTTCTAAGTCTAATTCTGTCACTAAACCCATACCTGTCACCCAGCGCCTAAATACTAGGCCTCAAATTTATATCCTGCTAAATCTCTCGTTAACGCTGTCCTGTTGTGGCTGGGAAAGTTATTTAGTGTCCGTCAAAGCACATTTTTTGTTCTGGGTTTAAATACAATTCCCAATTTAACAATTTCATAATTTAGTGGTTTCTGCTATATCAGAGCTATTTGAAATCTATCCCTAAAAGGGTATATAATATTCAAGGTGCACATTGGGTCATTCAGAATAACTTCACACACACCCGCTACTGTGTATTTCCAAGTCTAATTCTGTCACTAAACCCATACCTGTCACCCAGCGCCTAAATACTAGGCCTCAAATTTATATCCTGCTAAATCTCTCGTTAACGCTGTCCTGTTGTGGCTGGGAAAGTTATTTAGTGTCCGTCAAAGCACATTTTTTGTTCTGGGTTGAAATACAATTCCCAATTTAGCAATTTCATAATTTAGTGGTTTCTGCTATATCAGAGCTATTTGAAATCTATCCCTAAAAGGGTATATAATATTCAAGGTGCACATTGGGTCATTCAGAATAACTTCACACACACCCGCTACTGTGTATTTCTAAGTCTAATTCTGTCACTAAACCCATACCTGTCACCCAGCGCCTAAATACTAGGCCTCAAATTTATATCCTGCTAAATCTCTCGTTACCGCTGTCCTGTTGTGGCTGGGAAAGTTATTTAGTGTCCGTCAAAGCACATTTTTTGTTCTGGGTTGAAATACAATTCCCAATTTAGCAATTTCATAATTTAGTGGTTTCTGCTATATCAGAGCTATTTGAAATCTATCCCTAAAAGGGTATATAATATTCAAGGTGCACATTGGGTCATTCAGAATAACTTCACACACACCCGCTACTGTGTATTTCCAAGTCTAATTCTGTCACTAAACCCATACCTGTCACCCAGCGCCTAAATACTAGGCCTCAAATTTATATCCTGCTAAATCTCTCGTTAACGCTGTCCTGTTGTGGCTGGGAAAGTTATTTAGTGTCCGTCAAAGCACATTTTTTGTTCTGGGTTTAAATACAATTCCCAATTTAACAATTTCATAATTTAGTGGTTTCTGCTATATCAGAGCTATTTGAAATCTATCCCTAAAAGGGTATATAATATTCAAGGTGCACATTGGGTCATTCAGAATAACTTCACACACACACGCTTCTGTGCATTTCCAAGTCTAATTCTGTCACTAAATCCATACCGGTCACCCAGCGCCTAAATACTAGGCCTCAAATTTATATCCCGCTGAATTTGAATACAATACATTGGGCCAAATAATATATTTGTTGTTGTGGTGAACCATAACAATGAGAAAAACATCTAGTAAGGGACGCGGACGTGGACATGGTCGTGGTGGTGTTAGTGGACCCTCTGGTGCTGGGAGAGGACGTGGCCGTTCTGCCACATCCACACGTCCTAGTGTACCAACTACCTCAGGTCCCAGTAGCCGCCAGAATTTACAGCGATATATGGTGGGGCCCAATGCCGTTCTAAGGATGGTAAGGCCTGAGCAGGTACAGGCATTAGTCAATTGGGTGGCCGACAGTGGATCCAGCACGTTCACATTATCTCCCACCCAGTCTTCTGCAGAAAGCGCACAGATGGCGCCTGAAAACCAACCCCATCAGTCTGTCACATCACCCCCATGCATACCAGGGAAACTGTCTCAGCCTCAAGTTATGCAGCAGTCTCTTATGCTGTTTGAAGACTCCGCTGGCAGGGTTTCCCAAGGGCATCCACCTAGCCCTTGCCCAGCGGTGAAAGACATAGAATGCACTGACGCACAACCACTTATGTTTCCTGATGATGAGGACATGGGAATACCACCTCAGCATGTCTCTGATGATGACGAAACACAGGTGCCAACTGCTGCGTCTTTCTGCAGTGTGCAGACTGAACAGGAGGTCAGGGATCAAGACTGGGTGGAAGACGATGCAGGGGACGATGAGGTCCTAGACCCCACATGGAATGAAGGTCGTGCCACTGACTTTCACAGTTCGGAGGAAGAGGCAGTGGTGAGACCGAGCCAACAGCGTAGCAAAAGAGGGAGCAGTGGGCAAAAGCAGAACACCCGCCGCCAAGAGACTCCGCCTGCTACTGACCGCCGCCATCTGGGACCGAGCACCCCAAAGGCAGCTTCAAGGAGTTCCCTGGCATGGCACTTCTTCAAACAATGTGCTGACGACAAGACCCGAGTGGTTTGCACGCTGTGCCATCAGAGCCTGAAGCGAGGCATTAACGTTCTGAACCTGAGCACAACCTGCATGACCAGGCACCTGCATGCAAAGCATGAACTGCAGTGGAGTAAACACCTTAAAACCAAGGAAGTCACTCAGGCTCCCCCTGCTACCTCTTCTGCTGCTGCCGCCTCGGCCTATTCTGCTGCTGCCGCCTCGGCCTCTTCCTCCGCCTCTGGAGGAACGTTGGCACCTGCCGCCCAGCAAACAGGGGATGTACCACCAACACCACCACCACCACCTCCGTCACCAAGTGTCTCAACCATGTCACACGCCAGCGTTCAGCTCTCCATCTCACAAACATTTGATAGAAAGCGTAAATTCCCACCTAGCCACCCTCGATCCCTGGCCCTGAATGCCAGCATTTCTAAACTACTGGCCTATGAAATGCTGTCATTTAGGCTGGTGGACACAGACAGCTTCAAACAGCTCATGTCGCTTGCTGTCCCACAGTATGTTGTTCCCAGCCGGCACTACTTCTCCAAGAGAGCCGTCCTATCCCTGCACAACCAAGTATCCGATAAAATCAAGTGTGCACTGCGCAACGCCATCTGTAGCAAGGTCCACCTAACCACAGATACGTGGACCAGTAAGCACGGCCAGGGACGCTATATCTCCCTAACTGCACACTGGGTAAATGTAGTGGCAGCTGGGCCCCAGGCGGAGAGCTGTTTGGCGCACGTCCTTCCGCCGCCAAGGATCGCAGGGCAACATTCTTTGCCTCCTGTTGCCACCTCCTCCTTCTCGGCTTCCTCCTCCTCTTCTTCCACCTGCTCATCCAGTCAGCCACACACCTTCACCACCAACTTCAGCACAGCCCGGGGTAAACGTCAGCAGGCCATTCTGAAACTCATATGTTTGGGGGACAGGCCCCACACCGCACAGGAGTTGTGGCGGGGTATTGAACAACAGACCGACGAGTGGTTGCTGCCGGTGAGCCTCAAGCCCGGCCTGGTGGTGTGTGATAATGGGCGAAATCTCGTTGCAGCTCTGGGACTAGCCAATTTGACGCACATCCCTTGCTTGGCGCATGTGCTGAATTTGGTGGTGCAGAAGTTCATTCACAACTACCCCGACATGTCAGAGCTGCTGCATAAAGTGCGGGCCGTCTGTTCGCGCTTCCGGCGTTCACATCCTGCTGCTGCTCGCCTGTCTGCGCTACAGCGTAACTTCGGCCTTCCCGCTCACCGCCTCATATGCGACGTGCCCACCAGGTGGAACTCCACCTTGCACATGCTGGACAGACTGTGCGAGCAGCAGCAGGCCATAGTGGAGTTTCAGCTGCAGCACGCACGGGTCAGTCGCACTACAGAACAGCACCACTTCACCACCAATGACTGGGCCTCCATGCGAGACCTGTGTGCCCTGTTGCGCTGTTTCGAGTACTCCACCAACATGGCCAGTGGCGATGACACCGTTATCAGCGTTACAATACCACTTCTATGTCTCCTTGAGAAAACACTTAGGGCGATGATGGAAGAGGAGGTGGCCCAGGAGGAGGAGGAGGAGGAGGAGGAGGAGGAGGAAGAGGGGTCATTTTTAGCACTTTCAGGCCAGTCTCTTCGAAGTGACTCAGAGGGAGGTTTTTGGCAACAGCAGAGGCCAGGTACAAATGTGGCCAGCCAGGGCCCACTACTGGAGGACGAGGAGGACGAGGATGAGGAGGAGGTGGAGGAGGATGAGGATGAAGCATGGTCACAGCGGGGTGGCACCCAACGCAGCTCGGGTCCATCACTGGTGCGTGGCTGGGGGGAAAGGCAGGACGATGACGATACGCCTCCCACAGAGGACAGCTTGTCCTTACCCCTGGGCAGCCTGGCACACATGAGCGACTACATGCTGCAGTGCCTGCGCAACGACAGCAGAGTTGCCCACATTTTAACCTGTGCGGACTACTGGGTTGCCACCCTGCTGGATCCACGCTACAAAGACAATGTGCCCACCTTACTTCCTGCACTGGAGCGTGATAGGAAGATGCGCGAGTACAAGCGCACGTTGGTAGACGCGCTACTGAGAGCATTCCCAAATGTCACAGGGGAACAAGTGGAAGCCCAAGGCCAAGGCAGAGGAGGAGCAAGAGGTCGCCAAGGCAGCTGTGTCACGGCCAGCTCCTCTGAGGGCAGGGTTAGCATGGCAGAGATGTGGAAAACTTTTGTCAACACGCCACAGCTAACTGCACCACCACCTGATACGCAACGTGTTAGCAGGAGGCAACATTTCACTAACATGGTGGAACAGTACGTGTGCACACCCCTCCACGTACTGACTGATGGTTCGGCCCCATTCAACTTCTGGGTCTCTAAATTGTCCACGTGGCCAGAGCTAGCCTTTTATGCCTTGGAGGTGCTGGCCTGCCCGGCAGCCAGCGTTTTGTCTGAACGTGTATTCAGCACGGCAGGGGGCGTCATTACAGACAAACGCAGCCGCCTGTCTACAGCCAATGTGGACAAGCTGACGTTCATAAAAATGAACCAGGCATGGATCCCACAGGACCTGTCCGTCCCTTGTCCAGATTAGACATTAACTACCTCCCCATAACCATATATTATTGGACTCCAGGGCACTTCCTCATTCAATCCTATTTTTATTTTCATTTTACCATTATATTGCGAGGCTACCCAAAGTTGAATGAACCTCTCCTCTGCCTGTGTGCTAGGCCTAAATATATGCCAATGGACTGTTGCAGTGGTGGCTGACATGAAGCCTGATTCTCTGCTATGACATGCAGACTAATTCTCTGCTGACATGAAGCCAGATTGTCTGTTACGGGACCTCTCTCCTCTGCCTGGGTGCTGGGCCTAAATTTATGACAATGGACTGTTGCAGTGGTGGCTGACGTGAAGCCTGATTCTCTGCTATGACATGCAGACTGATTCTCTGCTGACATGAAGCCAGATTGTCTGTTACGGGACCTCTCTGCTCTGCCTGTGTGCTAGGCCTAAATATATGCCAATGGACTGTTGCAGTGGTGGGTGACGTGAAGCCTCATTCTCTGCTATGACATGCAGACTGATTCTCTGCTGACATGAAGCCAGATCGTCTGTTACGGGACCTCTCTGCTCTGCCTGTGTGCTAGGCCTAAATATATGCCAATGGACTGTTGCAGTGGTGGGTGACGTGAAGCCTCATTCTCTGCTATGACATGCAGACTGATTCTCTGCTGACATGAAGCCAGATTGTCTGTTACGGGACCTCTCTGCTCTGCCTGTGTGCTAGGCCTAAATATATGCCAATGGACTGTTGCAGTGGTGGGTGACGTGAAGCCTCATTCTCTGCTATGACATGCAGACTGATTCTCTGCTGACATGAAGCCAGATTGTCTGTTACGGGACCTCTCTGCTCTGCCTGTGTGCTAGGCCTAAATATATGCCAATGGACTGTTGCAGTGGTGGGTGACGTGAAGCCTCATTCTCTGCTATGACATGCAGACTGATTCTCTGCTGACATGAAGCCAGATCGTCTGTTACGGGACCTCTCTGCTCTGCCTGTGTGCTAGGCCTAAATATATGCCAATGGACTGTTGCAGTGGTGGGTGACGTGAAGCCTCATTCTCTGCTATGACATGCAGACTGATTCTCTGCTGACATGAAGCCAGATTGTCTGTTACGGGACCTCTCTGCTCTGCCTGTGTGCTAGGCCTAAATATATGCCAATGGACTGTTGCAGTGGTGGGTGACGTGAAGCCTCATTCTCTGCTATGACATGCAGACTGATTCTCTGCTGTCATGAAGCCAGATTGTCTGTTACGGGACCTCTCTGCTCTGCCTGTGTGCTAGGCCTAAATATATGCCAATGGACTGTTGCAGTGGTGGGTGACGTGAAGCCTCATTCTCTGCTATGACATGCAGACTGATTCTCTGCTGACATGAAGCCAGATTGTCTGTTACGGGACCTCTCTGCTCTGCCTGTGTGCTAGGCCTAAATATATGCCAATGGACTGTTGCAGTGGTGGGTGACGTGAAGCCTCATTCTCTGCTATGACATGCAGACTGATTCTCTGCTGACATGAAGCCAGATTGTCTGTTACGGGACCTCTCTACTCTGCCTGTGTGCTAGGCCTAAATATATGCCAATGGACTGTTGCAGTGGTGGGTGACGTGAAGCCTCATTCTCTGCTATGACATGCAGACTGATTCTCTGCTGTCATGAAGCCAGATTGTCTGTTACGGGACCTCTCTGCTCTGCCTGTGTGCTAGGCCTAAATATATGCCAATGGACTGTTGCAGTGGTGGGTGACGTGAAGCCTCATTCTCTGCTATGACATGCAGACTGATTCTCTGCTGACATGAAGCCAGATTGTCTGTTACGGGACCTCTCTCCTCTGCCTGTGTGCTAGGCCTAAATATATGCCAATGGACTGTTGCAGTGGTGGCTGACGTGAAGCCTCATTCTCTGCTATGACATGCAGACTAATTCTCTGCTGACATGAAGCCAGATTGTCTGTTACGGGACCTCTCTCCTCTGCCTGGGTGCTGGGCCTAAATTTATGACAATGGACTGTTGCAGTGGTGGCTGACGTGAAGCCTGATTCTCTGCTATGACATGCAGACTGATTCTCTGCTGACATGAAGCCAGATCCTCTGTTACGGGACCTCTCTCCTCTGCCTGGGTGCTGGGCCTAAATTTATGACAATGGACTGTTGCAGTGGTGGCTGACGTGAAGCCTGATTCTCTGCTATGACATGCAGACTGATTCTCTGCTGACATGAAGCCAGATCCTCTGTTACGGGACCTCTCTCCTCTGCCTGGGTGCTGGGCCTAAATTTATGAAAATGGACTCTTACAGTGGTGGGTGACGTGAAGCCTGATTCTCTGCTATGACATGAAGACTGATTCTCTGCTGACATGAAGCCAGATTGTCTGTTACGGGACCTCTCTCCTCTGCCTGTGTGCTAGGCCTAAATATATGCCAATGGACTGTTGCAGTGGTGGCTGACGTGAAGCCTCATTCTCTGCTATGACATGCAGACTAATTCTCTGCTGACATGAAGCCAGATTGTCTGTTACGGGACCTCTCTCCTCTGCCTGGGTGCTGGGCCTAAATTTATGACAATGGACTGTTGCAGTGGTGGCTGACGTGAAGCCTGATTCTCTGCTATGACATGCAGACTGATTCTCTGCTGACATGAAGCCAGATCCTCTGTTACGGGACCTCTCTCCTCTGCCTGGGTGCTGGGCCTAAATTTATGACAATGGACTGTTGCAGTGGTGGCTGACGTGAAGCCTGATTCTCTGCTATGACATGCAGACTGATTCTCTGCTGACATGAAGCCAGATCCTCTGTTACGGGACCTCTCTCCTCTGCCTGGGTGCTGGGCCTAAATTTATGAAAATGGACTCTTACAGTGGTGGGTGACGTGAAGCCTGATTCTCTGCTATGACATGAAGACTGATTCTCTGCTGACATGAAGCCAGATTGTCTGTTACGGGACCTCTCTCCTCTGCCTGGGTGCCGGGGCCTAAATATCTGAGAATGGACTGTTCCAGTGGTGGGTGACGGGAAGCCAGATTCTCTGCTATGGAACCTCTCTCCAATTGATTTTGGTTAATTTTTATTTATTTAATTTTTATTTTAATTAATTTCCCTATCCACATTTGTTTGCAGGGGATTTACCTACATGTTGCTGCCTTTTGCAGCCCTCTAGCCCTTTCCTGGGCTGTTTTACAGCCGTTTTAGTGCCGAAAAGTTCGGGTCCCCATTGACTTCAATGGGGTTCGGGTTCGGGACGAAGTTCGGATCGGGTTCGGATCCCGAACCCGAACATTTCCGGGATGTTCGGCCGAACTTCTCGAACCCGAACATCCAGGTGTTCGCTCAACTCTACTCCCTATCCTTTCCCTACACCTTGAATAATCTTTCCCTGAACTTGTAAATCTTTTTTTTCAGAACAATTAAGTCTTTCCCAGCACTGTCCCTAGCGCCTGCTGACGTCTTTCCCTGCACTAAGTGCACTGGAAAATGGCTGAATCCAAAATGGCCGAGTCTATTTATAGGGCTGTGACATCACAGGGCTGGCTGGCTGCTGATTGGCTGCATGCATGGCATTGTGGGTGATCCCTCGTTCTCAGAGTTCTTTGCTCCATCCATTTTCACTGGCACAATAGAAAACGGATCCGTCCCCCATTGACTTTCAATAGTGTTCAAGACGGATCCGTTTTGGCTATGTTAAAGATAATACAAACTGATCTGTTCTGAACGGATGCACGCGGTTGTATTATCAGAACACATGCGTTTGCACAGATCCATGACGGATCCGCACCAAACGCGAGTGTGAAAGTAGCCTAACAAAGCTAGAACCAGCCCTTAATTGCACATGGATCCAAAGATCTCCACAATTATTGCTCCAATTGTTCTGCCAGATTTATTTCAGGGGTGTGTCCTTTCTCCGAGGCGTGTCCTTTCTGCTGCAGCTCTCTCGCTGTGACTGGTACAGCTTCTAACAGAACATATGGCTGGTGATTTAAAACTGAGCATGTTTGACCAGCTCAATGAGATGGACAAAAAAAAAATAAGGAAAAGAGCAAACAGCAGGTGGCGCTATACAGATACATTTTAGTGAATAGCTCAGGGGCTATACAAAATTTTTAATTACATGCAGTTACAAAAGTATTCAGATCCAGGTGCTGGTTTGAAAAATGTAGAATATGGTTCATGACACAACCCCTTTAAGACCGTTTTACACATGTTGAGGATTTGGTCAATTATTGAGAATAAGCACGATACTTGTTCCTGAAAATTGCTTTGTCTAATGTGCCACAAGTCACCTTAAAAGTGACCAAAATGCTCATTTGTCGGTGATCAAATCTTTGATGGTACATATAAAATTGTTTGCCGGCAGCAGGTTGGTAAATAGGAATATGCAGCCTGTGTTTTGAGCCAGGAAACACTGTAACGGCAGTAATGGAGAAAGGTTACTTTTTTTTTTACCCATAATCCACCTTATATAAAACCCCATTCTACCCTTAATAAAACCTTACTATCTTTTTTTATAGAAAGTGAACTAACAAAAAAAACTGTATATGGATTAAAGAGTCTGTCAGCAGTTCTGAGTATGCAAAACTCCTGACAGCCCTAAGTAGGGTTCATTCATTTCAATGGGTCCACAAAAAAAAAAAAGGTACTCAATGTGCATTCCATTTCCATATTTCCGTATATCAGTAAAAGATAGAACTTGTCCTATTATTGTCCGCATTACAGACAAGGATAGTACTGTTCTATTAGTGGCCAGATGTTCCGTTCCGCAAAATACGGAATGCACACAGACGTCATCCGTATTTTTTGCAGATCCGTTTTTTGCGGACCGCAAAATACATACGGTCGTGTGCAAGAGGCCTGAATTTTATTTGGTCACGTTCTGCTTCTGCGAGTGTCCAGGAGACAGGGCCTCGCTATGAAGTAGTTTTTGCATTGAGCTTCTTCACAGCCCGTCTCCTCTGCTTTGAGTGACAGCTACAGCATTCAACTTAAGGACCACTACAGCTGACCCATCTGGTCCAATATTATCGCTGTCACAGTAGAGATAATATTGTGCAGTATCGGCAGCGTGGAGTCAATGGCTGATCTGCTTTAATATAGGCTAGGAAAACACTCTTCAACATTGAGATGGCAACACCAAGAAGGGAAAGTTGTGGAATTATGGAAATCACAGGATCGATAGACAAAAAATGGAAACAAAATATTCAAAACATCTCGATTGACTCACTAAGGACTCATTCAGGCGACCATATGTTTTTTGCTGTTCACAAAAATGTGCATTTTTTTTGTGGACAGTTCACGTCTACAAAAAAACGGATTGTATTCTGCATTTTTGCGGACCCGTAGACTTCAATAGAGCCACGTCCTGATTTTCACTGATAAGTATAGGACATGTTTCATTTGTTTTGCAGGCTGTGGAACGGAAGGAAAGATGCGAACAGCAAACGGTGTTCCATCCGCATCTTTTGGGTCCCCACAGAGGTGAATGGGTCTGCATTTAATCCACAAAATTGCGGATCTGTCACGGAATGTGTACAGGAAACAAGACAACACAAAATGAATATAGGACTCACTGGATCCAAAACTAAGGAACAAAAAGGGAGACCCCTGCATAAGACCTGGCTCTCTCCCTTACTGCTCAGCCTATGCGAAAATCCCAATGGTAGATGATCGCATATCCTCGTACCTCGACTGTATAACACCTGAACACCCTACAATAGTGAGGGGACACGACCACCGGCTCCCTACACTAGATACGGAGGGAGTCAGGGTCACCTGGGATCCAGCAAACAGAAAAACACAAATGAATGCACAACACTTATCTTGTAGAAGACTGGGAAGTAGGATCAGCATGCACACACACTCCAGGAAGTAATATAAACCGCACACTGATGCACTATGGGGAGGAATTTAAAGGGATGCAATCAGTACAACTACATGACAGCTGAGAGAGGCTAACGAGTCTTGGAACTGAAAGCAAAACAAAGGAAGCTCAAGGAGGAGGGTCTGAAAGGCATCTGTCAGAGCTTCTCAGATGTCTGGTAGTGACAGTACCCCTCCTTCTACGAGTGGACTCTGGACACTCAGAGCCCACCTTCTCAGGATGGGACCTATGGAAAGCCCTGATGAGACGAGTGGCCTTAATGTCCGTCACTGGGACCCACATCCTCTCCTCAGGACCATAACCCTCCCAATGAATGAGGTACTGGAGAGAACCGCGGACAACACGAGAATCCACAATCCTAGAGACCTGAAATTCAAGATTACCATCAACCATAATCGGAGGAGGAGGCAAAGACGAGGGTACAATGGGTTGGACATAAGGTTTTAATAAGGACTTATGAAAAACATTATGGATCTTCCAAGTCTGAGGAAGATCAAGACGGTAGGCAACAGGATTAATGACAAACAAGATTTTGTAGGGCCCAATAAACTTAGGACCCAACTTCCAGGAGGGAACCTTCAATTTGATATTCTTAGTAGACAACCACACCAGATCACCAACATTCAGGTCCGGACCAGGCACACGTCTCTTATCTGCCACATGCTTATATCTCTCACTCATGCTCTTTAGATTATCCTGAATCTTTTGCCAAATAGATGACAAAGACGAGGAGAATCTGGCCTCATCAGGTAAACCAGAAGACCCCTCTCCAGAGAATGTCCCAAACTGCGGATGAAACCCATATGCACCAAAAAATGGCGACTTATCAGAGGACTCCTGATGACGGTTATTTAAAGCAATCTCAGCAAGGGACAAAAAAGAACACCAATCCTCCTGATTCTCCACCACAAAACAGCGCAGATATGTCTCCAGATTCTGATTGACGCGCTCTGTCTGGCCATTCGACTGCGGGTGGAAAGCAGAAGAGAATGACAACCGAACCCCCAAGCGAGAACAGAAAGCCTTCCAGAATCTGGAAACAAACTGCGTGCCCCTATCAGAGACTATGTCCGAAGGAATACCATGCAATTTGACAATGTGATCAATAAATGCCTGCGCCAGCGTCTTAGCATTGGGCAAGCCAGGAAAAGGGATGAAATGCACCATTTTGCTAAAACGGTCCACCACCACCAGAATCACAGTCTTCCCCGAGGAACGAGGCAGGTCCATTATGAAGTCCATGGACAGATGTGTCCAAGGACGGGAAGGAATGGGTAAGGGAAGGAGAGGACCTGATGGCCGTGAATGAGGGACTTTGGCATGAGCGCAGGTCTCGCAGGCTGCCACAAAACCCTCAACTGACTTACGAAGCGCCGGCCACCAGAATCTCCGGGCGATGAGATCCACTGTGGCTCTTGCCCCCGGGTGCCCAGCAAGGACCGTATCGTGGTGTTCCTTAAAAATCTTTTGTCTTAAAGCGAGAGGCACAAACAACCTCCCAGGAGGACAAAGATCAGGAGCCTCTGACTGGGCTACCTGCACCTCTGCCTTCAATTCAGGAAAAAGAGCAGAGACCACCACACCTTCAGCCAAAATGGGACCCGGGTCTTCAAAATTCCCACCTCCCGGAAAACAATGTGACAGGGCATCTGCCTTCACATTCTTAACCCCAGGGCGGAACGTGACAACAAAATTAAACCTTGAAAAGAACAAAGACCATCTGGCCTGTCTCGGGTTCAGACGCTTGGCTGACTCCAAGTAGGCCAGATTTTTATGGTCAGTAAACACGGTAATAGGGTGTCTGGCTCCCTCTAGCCAATGGCGCCATTCCTCAAAAGCCAACTTGATGGCCAACAACTCCCTATCTCCCACATCGTAATTTCTCTCTGCGGAGGAGAGTTTCTTCGAGAAAAAGGCACACGGTCGCCATTTGGCAGGAGAGGAACCCTGAGACAAGACCGCACCCACACCCACCTCAGAAGCATTAACCTCAACTATGAAGGGTAGAGAAATATCAGGTTGTACCAAGATGGGAGCGGAAGCAAAACTCTCCTTGATATTAGAAAAGGCCTTACGCGCCTCTACCGACCAGGAAGAAAAATCTACCCCCTTTCTGGTCATATCAGTGAGTGGTTTAACAACAGAGGAATAATTCAAAATAAACTTCCTGTAATAATTGGCAAAGCCCAAAAAACGCATCAGCGCCTTCTGATTCTCAGGAAGCTCCCACTCAACCACAGCACGGACCTTCTCGGGGTTCATGCGAAAACCAGAAGTGGAGAGAAGAAACCCCAGAAATTGAATTTCTGGAACCGCAAACACACATTTTTCCAGTTTTGCGTATAATTTATTCTCCCGCAGGATGAGCAAGACCTGATGTAGAGTTTTGAAATCAGGAGAAAAAAAATCTAAATATCACCCAAATACACTAATACTAATTTCCCCATTAAATGATAAAACATGCTGTTCACGAAATGCTGAAAAACGGCTGGAGCATTCATCAAACCAAAAGGCATAACCAAATTCTCAAAATGGCCCTCAGGGGTATTGAAGGCCATCTTCCATTCGTCTCCTTCTCGGACCCTGACCAGGTTGTATGCCCCACTTAGATCTAATTTGGAAAAAACTTTAGCCCCAACAATCTGAAATCCAGACAAGGTCTTAAAGAACCATCTTTTTTCTTAACAAAGAAAAAACCAGCGGCAACAGGTGACTTCGAGGGTGTCCTTTTCTCAGACTCTCAGAGATATAAGCACGCATAGCGACCCTTTCAGGTTGGGAGAGATTGTATAAACGAGATTTAGGCAGCTTGGCGCCTGGGATGAGATTAATAGAGCTATCGTACTCCCTGTGCGGGGGCAAATCCTGAACTCCACTCTCAGAGAAGACATCCGAAAATTCAGAGAGAAAAGATGGTACAGTCTTAGTAGAAACCTCAGAAACAGATGTCGTGAGGCAATTCTCTCTGCAAAAGTCACTCCAACCATTTATTTGCCTCGCTTGCCAATCAATGGTGGGGTAATGTTTAGTGAGCCAGGGTAGCCCCAACACTAGAGGAGTAGGCAATCCACTAAGGACGAAACTTGACACATCCTCAACATGAGCATCACTCACAATTAAACGGATATTGTGAACTATGCCCTTTAATGATTTCTGAGAAAGTGGAGCGGAATCAATAGCAAAAACAGGAATATCCTTTCCCAAAGTGCATACCTGGAAACCATGAGTTATCGCAAATTGATTATCAATGAGATTGACAGCTGCTCCACTATCTACAAAAATCTCGCAAAAAATGTTATTGCTCTCTAGCGCCACCCTGGCAGGCAGGACAAAACGAGAACTACAAGCAAACGGAAAACCTTCAATTTCCGCCTCAACCCTGCCAATGTTAACAGATGGAACATTTTTATAGGATTTTTTCATTCTTGTTTCTTTTTTACTCCCCAAAAACTGCCTGAATCTCCTAGAGGGACAAACATTTGCCAAATGATTTATACCTCCACAACAAAAACAAACCTTCCCATGCGGGCTGAATCTTCTATTGTCAGAGGCAATCAACCCCAGCTGCATGGGCTCCTGCTCAGAAGGGGCTGACAGCGACTGAGACCCCTGCGCACAGAATGAGACCGCTGCACTGTCCTGGGATTGAGTATGACAGGAAGTAGTGATCTCTCCTCTCTCTCTAAGACGCCTGTCAATACAAACGGCCTGAGACATGGCAGAGTCCAAGGAGGTAGGCCTCTTATGAAAGGCAAATGCATCTTTCAATCCCTCTGAAAGACCATGGCAAAATTGACTTCGGAGTGCAGCATCATTCCAACCAGTATCAGCTGCCCATCTCCGAAATTCTGAGCAGTATATCTCTGCGGATTGTTTACCCTGGCATAACAGACGTAGTCTAGACTCAGCCAAAGCAATACGATCCGGATCATCATGCAACAGCACACCGCTAGTTAATTGCACAAAAATATAAGCAAATACTGAATAAAAAATAGCTGCTTGGTGGCCATACTTACTGCAAGGGCAGTTAGAAGCTCTTTGCGCATATAATTGATCAAAAATATGTCGGGCCCATCTACCGGACGACAAGGTGGATTCTAATCAGAAGGGGCCTACTCTAACATGCCTCTCCTGGGCTGTCAGCCTGCAATATGGGCAAAGTAGAATACAGCTGTACAAGCTATCTAATTAAAAGCACCTGGTAAATGGGCGGTGGTGCATGGTTCAAACTCACCACCAGGGGGCGCCACCCCCCAGTGGCAGTGACAATAGGGAAGAAAAACAAACAAACCAGCACCTCCATAATAAGTAAATTTGAGAATGCAGGTGCACGCTACCTTGCCTGAAACACAATGGAATTAGTAGAACTACAGGTAACAGCACACTGCTAGTGAATTGCACAAAGATATAAGCAAATACCAAATAAAAAATAGCTGCTTGGTGGCCATACTTACTGCAAGGGCAGTTAGAAGTTCTTTGCGCTACCGGACGACAAGGTGGCTTCTAATCAGATGGGGCCTACTCTAACATGCCTCTCCTGGGCTTACAGCCTACAATCTGGGCAAAGTAGCACATAGCTATATCCTACACATGCCAATCTCCGACTGCCATTGCATCCAAGACAAAAGCAGTATTTATAGCTGAAGAGGACAGACTTCCATTCCAGCCCCCATTGCCGTCTTGCTTTGCACTGTGATAGCCTTTGAAAGTGGTGGTGTGAGATCAATGGAACACCTGTAGCTGAACATTTGGCCCGTAGCTTAATGTTGTGCAGAAGCCTTCTGATGGTTTGTGTAGACATTGTTTGCCACCCTAGGCTTGGGGTGTGATGTCCAATTTCACTAGCAGTTCAGAATTCCATTGACATAAATGGAAACATTGCCTAAATACCTCTCAAGAGGCCAAAGCATGGCAAAACATTTCAGGGGAGGAGGCTCTGACTATAGTTTTAATAACGGACTCTTAAAAGGCATCGGTCAGCAGATCTGTACCTATGAAACTGGTTGACTTTTTACATGTGCAAATGGCAGCTGAAGGCATCTGTGTTGGTCCCATGTATATATGTGCTGCATTACTGAGAAAAATGATATTGTAATATATGCAAATGATGCTCTAGGAGCAATGTGGGCGTTGTCATTACACCTAGATGCTCTGCTCTCTCTGCAACTGCTGTATCCTCTGCACTTTTTATTGACATAACTAGGAAGTGTAAACATTATAACACCTGGCCCTGTCGATCAAAGTGCTGAGGGCGGCGCAGCTACAATGCGGGCACATATGACCATGGGGCCAACACAGATGTCTCCAGCTGCCAAGTGCACATGTAACAGGTCAGCCAGTGTCATAGGTACAAATCTGCTGACAGATGCCTTTTAACAATCCGTTATTACAACTATACGTCAAAGCCTTCTCCCCTGACATCTTTTGCCATGCCTTCAGAGGTATTGGGGCAATGAGGATGGAATAACACAGGAAATTTTACAGTTACAAGAATACCACAAATATTGTAAGTTATAGAAATTTTGGAAAACAATTTTTATAGTTTTTGTTTTTTAATAGCTGAGAATTTTGGAACTACATTTTAAGTGAATTATTTCTATAGTCTACTTGTATATTTTCTGTTACATTGTATATCTGGTTTTAATAACTTTTTTTGTTTATCTTGGTCAGAGTATTGAAAGCAGTGAAGCTGAATAGGGGAATGTCACTTTTCAAATGTTGCAATTATGTTTTGTGCGCTACTTCTGTCCATAGTTCCAGTCCCCTTTACGCAATTACATTAGTTTGTGAATGTCACTCTTGCCAATGCCGTTCTGCATGAATGCGGAGAGTGTCCTCTGCTACATAAATAAACAGCAATTAGCGTCCACTGCTCTGCACGTGAAAATGACCTTGAATTTCATTTTTATATAAGACACCAAATGATGGCTATAGGAGTGGAAGAAAAAGGCCCTCTGCGGTCAATTATTAAATTACCAGCTGTATAAAATCAATTAAGGGCCTATAGGTCACTAAACACATGCCTATAACTAACACTGTGCCTACACTGTAGCAGAATGTATATATGCAATATACTTTATTTAGAAAAAAATATGGACACATTTACTTTTCAATAATGATGCACAGATTTAGGCTGTGGCTGATAAAGGCAGCATAAATATGTAACGGCTAAGGCACGTTCACATCACCGCTTTAGGCTACGGCACGTTCACATCACCGCTTTAGGCTACGGCACGTTCACATCACCGCTTTAGGCTAAGGCACGTTCACATCACCGCTTTAGGCTAAGGCACGTACACATCACCGCTTTAGGCTAAGGCACGTACACATCACCGCTTTAGGCTAAGGCACGTACACATCACCGCTTTAGGCTAAGGCACGTACACATCACCGCTTTAGGCTAAGGCACGTACACATCACCGCTTTAGGCTAAGGCACGTACACATCACCGCTTTAGGCTAAGGCACGTACACATCACCGCTTTAGGCTAAGGCACGTTCACATCACCGCTTTAGGCTAAGGCACGTTCACATCACCGCTTTAGGCTAAGGCACGTTCACATCACCGCTTTAGGCTAAGGCACGTTCACATCACCGCTTTAGGCTAAGGCACGTTCACATCACCGCTTTAGGCTAAGGCACGTTCACATCACCGCTTTAGGCTAAGGCACGTTCACATCACCGCTTTAGGCTAAGGCACGTTCACATCACCGCTTTAGGCTAAGGCACGTTCACATCACCGCTTTAGGCTAAGGCACGTTCACATCACCGCTTTAGGCTACGGCACGTTCACATCACTGCTTTAGGCTAAGGCACGTTCACATCACCGCTTTAGGCTAAGGCACGTTCACATCACCGCTTTAGGCTACGGCACGTTCACATCAACGCTTTAGGCTACGGCACGTTCACATCACCGCTTTAGGCTACGGCACGTTCACATCACCGCTTTAGGCTACGGCACGTTCACATCACCGCTTTAGGCTACGGCAGGTTCACATCACCGCTTTAGGCTACGGCACGTTCACATCACCGCTTTAGGCTAAGGCACGTTCACATCACCGCTTTAGGCTAAGGCACGTTCACATCACCGCTTTAGGCTAAGGCACGTTCACATCACCGCTTTATTTTCCCGTTCTTCTGAGCCATAAGAAGAAAAAATTTAAATTTGTTTATTTTTTTATCGTTTGTGTCAGTTCCGTCAGAGATCTGTTGTTTTGGATGGGAGAAAAAGTCCTGGGAGGAGGACAGACTCTAGACTGGAATATTCTAACTTTATTTATACAGCGGGTGACACCAGCCCCTTCTAGTGGTGGCTGTGAATATGGCTATTCTATCGCATAAGTTTCTGAGACTACATGGATAGGTGGGTTTTTGAGATCTGTTTACATAGGGCAGTGCTGCATAGCCATCGTTGGGGCTGTGGTCCACTGCCATGGCAGACTTAGGCTTCTTTCACATCAGCAATATTCTATGCCAAAACAGCTTTCCGGAGATCTGTGGATCCAGCATAGCCAGATGTGCAACGGGCCAACCCCCAGGGCTGATTGTGTCCCAGGTTTTTAGGAATGCCGAGAGAAGATGCGGCCTTAATAGTTTCTGTGTGTCACGGTGCTCCTACCTGGAAACCGTTGCTACCCATAGCATTCAAAGGAGCTGTACTTGTAGGAATAAGTGGAGTCCAGACTTGGTAAAGTTCAACAGTTTTACTTGAATAAACTTGCATCTAGACAATACTTCATCTTCCTTTAGAGGGGTGCCTTTGGCCGTTGACCACCTTGTGTAATACTCGGTCTGTGAAGTGCCAGGAGCTGTGGAGCTCTACGAGCTGCTTCCCCTGGAGGGTCCTGCTGCAGAAGAGGGGATGCTCCCCTCACTGCATCATGTTGTTTCGTCTCCTTTCAACTCTTAACTCCCCTCTAGCTTCCTGAAACCCTTCTCTTGGTAGGAAGCAGAACTAGCCCACTTCTGGTTCAAAAAGGGGGAAGAATGGAATGGTAAGTTCCATTATATCTAAAGATGCTCTCTCTTCCAGATACACTGCCACCTGCTGGAGGACAACAAGGCACATTACATGAAATACAATACATACATGACATAGCAATGTTATTTAGCCACAGTATCAAAGGACCTGGAATCAAATACAGAGATTACATTTTATTTTTAGCTATTAGAAACAGTAGCTTAGTGTAGTGCCCAGGGGTTCTACAGATGTTACAGACAATAATGGGATCTGGCGGAGATCTGGCCTCTACGTGTCAAATATTTCTCTGAGGGAGATAATAACGCTAGTGTAAAACTAGCTTTAGCCGGACAGCAGGGTTGTTGTTGGGCTGCTGGGTAGTACTGCCTGCAGGTGTGGTGTCACGGCTGTGGTGGTTGCCATATGGCACTGCATAAATTTAGAGTAGGAACCTGCATAAAAGAAGTCTTCTTAACCTTGAACTGGACATTTCTCAATGGCATTAGCAATAATTGCCTAGTGTGAACGCAGGGAAAGATCAGTGGTAAATGAGCCATGCTTACCATTGCCTTCTAGAAGTATTCTCTGTCCACAGATCGGTGGATTGGACACTTGGCAAAGGGACCTTCAAATTAATCTTCTGATTTCATCATTATATTGTTTTATGGTGACAAAAATTCTTTGCTGTTTAGTTTCTCACTGTAACACCGGCAGACCATGAACACCGGTATACTCACTCAAATCCTGTGTTATTTCCATAAGGTCTGTGCCCACCAGCGTCTTCCGGGCAGGTATGGCTGCCGGTACACGGATGCAGACTCTGTGGCCTGTCTCCCCCTTGCCTGCATCTCTCTGCCCATAAGGCAGTTAAATTAGATCCTGTATTAGATGCATACACAGTTAAATGGCATTATCAGAAAAGATCTGCAGTTATAAACACTCATTATAACACTGCAATGTACATAATTGTTTGTACATTCATTTGCCAATCCATTACCATGAATATTTTATATGGACAATCCTTTAAATGCCAGACAGGACAATTAACAAGAGAAAATCCATCACTTATCTTTAACTACAGTTACACTTCTTAGGGAACTTTGACTCCATCACATTCAGTCAGGACCAGGTTGAGGGGGAGAAAACAGATGTATTTACAGCAGGAATTAAAAAAAAATGTTTTAAAAATACAAATGGATTATATTTTCTGGTCTTTATAGTTGAGTACAACTCTACCTGAGCATGGCAGCAGCACCATATGAACAGAATGGGCACGTAAAGTTGGGCATTACTGCAGTAGGCCAAAGAGTCTTAAAGATTACCTAATAACCACTTTAAATCCCCTCATGAGGTTACCTTGCTGTTGGTGGATGGGCCCAGATACATTTTGATAAAAAAAAAACAATATCTGCTAAGAACCACTGAAGAGGAATTAGTTTGTATATAGATCATATACTGTACAGTGAGTTTGTAAAATGTGGATATGCCTGTCTGACTTTCCCTTTAACTGTGCACCTGAATTTTTGCTCTACCACGCAGGATGCACTGATTTATTCTGTTTCTGGAAGGTCAAGCTTGGACCTCAGACTACTAGCTATTTGTCATATTTATGCAGTTCTCAGCTAAGATGTTTCTCCAATCTGCACATAAAATCTCATTTGGCCATCTACTTTTCACACACGCTTACTCCACAACTGGTCCTGCTTTGGCTGCCGTTGGGACTAGAGATGAGCAGATCTTTTGAAATTCACTTCAGGTCCCATTCTAATAGATCAGTCAGAAACTTTAATTTGGGTCCGAAACAGTTGTACCTGAATCAAAAATGTTCCAATTGGTCTAAAAATTGGTGTAGGACACTCTGAGGTCTCCAAGGACTCCTATTTTTTCTTATGACTTTTCTCAGTTTTTAATTTTTTGCACATTTTAAAACATTTTAAGATTTAAAGAGGTCTTAGCAGCACTTCAGCAGCCTGTATACATGTGATTTATGAACAGCCTCACCATGTATCCAGTGGTGTAACTAGAACTGCCTGGGCCCCACAGCTAAATTTTGAATGCTCCAGTAACCTTACCCCCCCTCCCCTCCCATGCAACCCTCACTCCTAGTCAAGATAGCTCTCCAAGACCAGGCCAGGCAGGCGTTCCATCCGTTTCCTACATGTATATACTGCATGTCATGTCACTGTACATAATGTCATTGTATAATACTGTTAAGGGGGCCCTGACAATACTATGTTTAGGCCTCCTCCTGGGTGGGCCTCTTCTGGCTTTGGGCCCTGTGGCAGTCACTTCCACTATAGCTATGCCCCTGCCTGTATCAGATACACAGTACACTAACGCACCCTACCCCATCCCTAATGATAAAACATGACTTTCTGTCTAGTAAATTTAATCTTCCTAACTAAATATATCTCCTTCACAATCCCTACACTGTCCCTGCAAGACCCTACAATAGCTGGCTTGTCTGTCCCACTGTTTTCTGCCAGAAACATGGCAGACGTGTCCTATTACATCATTGGCCGAGCTCGGAATGTCGTCTGTGCTTCAGAGCTAGCATACATTCTGGCAGCCTATCCAATATTCTCCCTGCTGACTGGCTGTCCGCTGGGGTCATATGATCCAACATCTTCATCTTCCCTGCCTCGTTTCCCTCACTAATGTAATGAGTTCTAAATGTTAAAATTCCAAGCACCGTTATGCACAACTCTTTCGAAGTGAATCGCCAAAACGTTGTATTCATTGGGAAGAATTTTTGTAAAATACGTACCAAATCCCATTTGTTTACCCCCAATTCGTTCTTCTCAAGTTGGGACATTTCCAAGCAAAGAGAAATGATCTACTTATTTGATCACGACAGCCAAATTGCTCGCTTCCTCACCTTGGAAATCTCAGAAGAATTTTTTTTTGCAAAATTGGTCTTTCATTTCATAGCGTTACACAAACAGTTAATATGGCTGTGCGTGCCAGTGAGCGCAGCCATGTTTGTAGCATTTATCAAAGGTAACTTTTGCAGCTTGCTGTCAGCCGTGCTTTGAGTCGGCATGCTTTTTGCAGCTCTCCGGTTGACCGAGCATATGAGATGACGTTCACAGCGGAGACAGCTTCCATAATTAAACCTAAAAAAGGCTTAAGTGTTAAAATGTTATATAAACAGAAGCGGAAACGGTTGGATGTGTCGGTAATTAATGCGCGGTGAGGAGGTCTTTTCTTGGTGTACAGCAGGTAGAGGCTGACATTTAATTATCCTGCACATTCAGCAATATAGGACGCCATAAATATTAGCTCATCAGCATTGTGCTAATACAGACGCTCCTTAAAACAAGCCATCACCCGCTGAACCAAATCAGGTGAAAATGGTTTTATATTTCTACATGCCAAGTAAGCAATAAAACCTCATTTTACAAATTGCCGGCGCTTGACACAAAAGCCCGACAGTGTCATTTGCTGGAATCAATTTGGATATAAAAGCTTTGGGATTTGTAGGCTTGGATTGCCCTAGCAGACTTTTCTACTATTGTGGAAACGATCGGGTTGATTAATTGGCAGCCATGATTCTGCAAGACACTGATCAATTATTATCTAGCTGCTTGGTATTCGGACTGAATGGTGGTCAGTGAGGTCAGGAACAATGACAGTCAAGTCCCTGGGGGGGCATTGTAACTATTTTTGACCTACACGTGTTATTATTTCCAAACAGCCATTAATTTCAAAGGATGGGATAATGCTGTCACCTGGCTAACAGGGTGATGTCACTTAAAGGGGGACTTAGGGAGACTTCACACGTAGCAGAAAACTCCACAACTGAAAATCAGTTCCATTCATTTGAATGGGGCAACAAACACATGGATTTCAACAAGCTCCATTATGGTGAATGGAACATTTTTTTAGTCACAAAATCTGCTCCACTCTTAAAGGGAATGTGTCACTTAAAATTGCTTTTCTGCCCAGTAAAAAAATCAGATAGTGACAAATACGCATTTTTTATTAGTCTTTTTCTTTCCGGAGAGCAAATTTTTTTTAAATTCTATTTCCTGAACACTATAATTGGGGCGGCCATCTTGCCTGTTGTAAGAAACATTTAGAGATATGCTTTACAGCAGACCATGGGCCATAGACACAATGGTGAGTACCTTATCGTACTCACCTGTCCGCACTCCCACATCGGGCCTGGCTTTCTCCCTGCAGTTTCTGCCAGCGTTGCGTTGTCAGATCTGCTAGGCTGGGGGGTAGGTGGATTTGTCCTATCAGCGTGTAGACTGAGGTCACTTCCTCACATGTGAGACGCCGGGACAATAAACCTCTGTGCCGGTGTCTCAAGCTGAATCTATGGCTTAGGCTTAGTTCATATCACCGTTTAGCTTTCTATTCTACTGATCCGTCAGAAGAAGAGAAAAAATAAATAAAGGATCCTGTAAGAAAAACAGTTGTCATCTGTTTGAGCCATTTCTGTCTGAAATCAGTTTTTTTTAGATGGAAAAAAAGTCCAGCATTTATATGGAGCAGGCTCACGAGCTCAGCTTGCTCCATCTGCGGTGAATGCCGGCTTTCTAATACAGCAGACAGCTGCTGGCAGTGGCTGGAATTGGAGATGATGCTAATCCTGGTCTTTTAATCCCTCAGATGCTGCTGTCAGTAGTGACTGTGGCATCTTTGGGTCTAGACAGAGAGAGGGGGTCACTCTGCCCTCCAATTATAGCCCCTGCGGTGAAATTGCAGGGCTCCGATCTGCTGCAATGACAGTCTGGGGCCTTGTGAAGGCTCTGAAGCCTGTCATATTGATCCCCCTACAAAGCTGTGCCTGAGTCACAGCCTAACAGGCTCAGAAGATTGCATGTACAAGTTTCTCAAGGGGACTAAATAGTTTGGTGAAGAAATTCACAGTTTTCACACTATAGAAAAAAGCCTCTCTGGTGACTGAGATTGCAGGATGGTCGTAACTATGGAAACGAGCAGTGTATAATGTGATGGAAAAATGAATCCAGCCAGCAAAGGAGGCAATATGGACAATCACAATACATTAGTAAGTGCCTTGTATTACTTTCTTTACATGATAAATGCCACTTGCTGAAGTGACACAACCCCTTTATAAGGAGTTCTCACTGAAAATATTTTAGTTTTCAAACCAGCACTTGGATCTGAATACTTTTGTAATTGTATGTAATTAAAAAATTTGCTCAGTTTTATCCTTTAACTGCCTCTTGAGCTTTGATAGGGAGAGAGCTGCAGCAGAAAGGACACTCCCCTTGAGCTTTCAGCTAGATATGCAATGATTGGGGAGATCTCTGGATCCATCTGAGGTACAGGGCTGGTTTTAGCTTTGTTAGAAAGAAGTTGTCAATTACTAAATGATGTCTGATATAATCATAAAATAACCCCTTTAAATAAAAGTCCCTCTGCTCCTTTAGTACTCCCCAAGGAACTTGCTGTACAGTCTAAAACAGAGGATGGGGGATGCAAGCCTCGCATTCTGCTGCCTCAGCACCTTCCATAACACCCAACAATCCTACATGAAAAGTACTGTATTTTTCGGACTATAAGATGCACAGGACTATAAGACACACCTAGGACTTGAAGGAAGAAAGTAAGAATTTTTTTTTTTCCCATAAGGGCAGACCCCCAAATCAGGCCCCCATTCTTTATCAGACTTCAGATCAGACTCTCATCAGACCCCTAATCCTCATCAGAACCCCAAATCAGACCCCCATTCTTCAGATCAGACCCCCAGGCTCCATCAGCCTCAAATCACTCTCCCATCAGTCTCCCCCAGCCTCCATCAGCCTCAGATCAGACCCCCAAGCCTCTATTAGTCTCAGATCAGCGCCCTATCAGACCCCCAGCCCTATCAGACTCCGATCACACCCCCAATCAGCCTCAAATCAGACCCCTCAGCCACAATAAGCCTCAGATGAGACTACACAGCCACCATCAGCCTCAGATCAGCCCCCATCAGACCCCCAGCCACCATCAGACTCTCATCAGACCCTACTAGCCTCAGCTCGGCCTCCCATCAGCCTCAAATCAGCCTCTGATCAGAACCCCCCCAGCCCCAATCAGACCTCAGATATTTAACAAAATAAAAAATAAAAAACTTACCTCGCTTGCTCCGGACAGCATCTCAAATCCAGGACTCACCGCTCCATCCCTTCTTCGAGGGGCCCGCTGTATACTGTGACCTGATGGCACACAGCATCAGGTCATCATGAGCCCTTACGTGCACTATGTCCTGCCACTGTGCGTGGTCAGAACACTACAGTGGGACCTGGAAGAAGCCCAGGGGAGGTGAGTACAGTCAGCACAGTGCTGCCATCACCTCCCAGTGCCTCCCACATGCTAGTGACCACTTCCATAATGGAAGCGGTCATTAGCATTCAGATTATAAGACGCGCCACTTTTCTCCCATTTTGGGGTGAGAAAAGTGCATCTTATAGTCTGAAAAATACAGTAAGTCTGTATGTGTGTGATTTGTAAATGTGTATGTATGTTTATACACATGTAAACTGTGCTTACGTATGTATATATGTGACTATGTATGTGTTTTTATGCATACATCATGGTATAATCTAAGGATGTGTTCACATCTGTGTTACAAGTTCCCTTAGGAGGCTCTGCTGCAGATTGCTTAACAAAGGTGCACAAAATAGTGAAAAGGACTGACACCATGACAAAAACCCAACATACCTACCTCATTATAGTCAATGGGGGTCCCTTGAATAGCATTAGTGTCCGTCATGTGACTGATTCGGCCTATTTTTTGTGGTTTTCGCTTGCAAGCTTTTATAACAAGAACAATGGATAGAAAAACAAATGACGAATCCAGCCTGAGCCTTAGATTCTCTTTGTCCAGTATATTGAGAATTATTTACACTGGTGTTACAATCCACTCAGTACATGAAATATGAAGATTATCGACCAGTATAAATGAAGAAAACATAAAGCCACCTTTTATTGCTGATCTTGACTGTTCAGACACAGCACATATTATTATCCATGCGGCTCATGGTGACATTTGCACAACTCTCGTAATCTTCCCTGACTTGATCAATGGTTTTGAAGCATTCGAGTTAGGTGTTTATGTCCATATCGTGTGTTTTAGCACCTGGAATTTTTTTAATGGATTCGTTTGTATGCTTGATTTTTTTTTTTTTTCCAGTATACGTCTTCTTGTGATGTCACTTTCTACATAGATGTAGGGGGAAAAAAGCATTGATTAAAAAAAAAAAAAACACACATGTAAAAATGCCATTCCAAACACACACTGCATTTTTTGAAGCAGCAAATAACAAAAAAAATTGTAGTGTGAAAAACCAGGACTCTAAAAAAAAAAAGGCCTCTCTGTCCTGTGTTTAATGTTTCCGATACACTTCCACACAACATTTGACACTGGTATTTTCCGCCTAAAATGCGGTCCGTAATGCACGGAGAACGTTTGCGAGGCCTCCGGGACGGATCCGCATCCCTCCGTTACGTAAAAAGATAGGACATGTTCTATCTTTGTGCGGAACGGAACCTCAAAGAAGCACTCTGTAGTGCTTCCGTGGGTTACCTTTCCGTTCTTCCATTCCGCATCTCCGGATTTGCGGACCCATTCAAGTGAATGGGTCCGCATCCGTGATGCGGAATGCACACGGAACGGTGTCAGTTTATTGCGATCCGCAATACGGCAATGGAACCCATACGTTCGTGTGAACAAGCCCTTACGCTGAGGACAACGCAGTGGGTTCTCCGACCCCTACTTGAAAATTGCCCATCTTCATTACCTGTGAAGGGAAGGTTATTACATCAATACTTACCCTCCACAGCGCAGCTCTTCCTATGATTCTTCCTATGACCGCTCCTGAAGCATTTTTAAATCTGCCGCTCCAGCGCCGTCTTCTTCTTTTCCTGCCTGAGGCAGGAGATGGAACGTCATCACTGACGTCACCGCCTCCTGCTGGCCTTCCTCGGTTCCGTCGCTTGCACACTACTGTGCATGTGCCTGGACCGCCGGTCGTCTTCTGAGTATACAGGCTTCTATGTGAAGCCTGTACTGACTCATGTACAGCGCGATGTAAGTGCTGTACATGAGTGACAGCATAGCGATCAGCCACAGAGGCTGATCGCTATGCTGTGGAGGTCATTGGGGGAGCTGTTGATGGCACATGGGGGGCACTTTGGATGGTACATGGGTGCCCTTGTGGGCACTGTGGATGTCATTAGAGGCACTATGGATGGAACATGGGCACTGTCGATGGCACTGTTATAGGGGAACACTGGATGTCACTGTTATGGGGGATCTGTGGATGTCACTGTTATGGGGGATCTGTGGATGTCACTGTTATGGGGGGATCTGTGGATGTCACTGTTATGGGGGGATCTGTGGATGTCACTGTTATGGGGGGATCTGTGGATGTCACTGTTATGGGGGGATCTGTGGATGTCACTGTTATGGGGGGATCTGTGGATGTCACTGTTATGGGGGGATCTGTGGATGTCACTGTTATGGGGGGATCTGTGGATGTCACTGTTATGGGGGGATCTGTGGATGTCACTGTTATGGGGGGATCTGTGGATGTCACTGTTATGGGGGGATCTGTGGATGTCACTGTTATGGGGGATCTGTGGATGTCACTGTTATGGGGGATCTGTGGATGTCACTGTTATGGGGGATCTGTGGATGTCACTGTTATGGGGGATCTGTGGATGTCACTGTTATGGGGGGATCTGTGGATGTCACTGTTATGGGGGATCTGTGGATGTCACTGTTATGGGGGGGATCTGTGGATGTCACTGTTATGGGGGCGCTGTAGATGTCACTTATGGGGGCACTGTGGATGTCACTGTTATGGGGACACTGTGGATGTCACTTATGTGGGATCTGTGGATGTCACTGTTATGGATCCCTCCGTTCCGCAAAAAGATAGGATATGTGGATGTCACTGTTATGGGGGTGCTCTATATATAATGAAGAATTTTAGGAAAAACACTTTTTTTAGTTATGTGCATAGGGTCACACATACTTATGCGTAATTTTATTTATTTATATATGTACTCTAGAAAAAAATCTTCATGATATTTGTCATTCTATACCTTATTCTATTTTAGTTTATATATATTCACATTCTTTTTCTTGTAACCAAATTTATTTATTTATTAATCTATTTATTTATCTATCTCTCCTGAAGAAGAGGGCTTCAGACCCTCGAAACGCGTTGAGTTCTAAGTTAATAAAATGATTGACCAGAAGCCACGTGTGTAGGCGGCGTTCAATTATTTACATCTCTATATACGATCCTGGCCGGGGGGGGAAATAGTCCCAGGTGTCTTGAGCTTATCCTGGTGACTGCCCCCCTGTGAAGTGAGTGGATTTGATTTTAATTTTAATTCTAATTTTAGCATTGTATGATTCTCAACATCACCACTATAAAGCTGAGGTGTTTTTTTCGAAAACTCTGAACTCTCTTAATAGACCTAGGTGAAGGTCTTTCCCTATGAGAACTATTCTGTATCTTTATCATGACTAATGACTGAGAGATTTGGCGCCTGGTACGTGTTTCACACTTTTTCTCCTCGGGTGTAAAAGGGCTTCCTTGTCCTCCCTACATCACCTATATCTCTCTACACGCGGGCAAGGGCAATCCTTGACCCTTTGAAGCACTTGAGCTGCCTATCTTGCTCTATAGTTGTGGACGAGCATAACTCCTATACACACATATATAGTTAAGGCTGCGTGCAGCCTGGAATTGTGGGTGGAGCGACCTCCCCTACTTAAACCCCCTGGTCCAAGCAGGAGGGCGCCCGTGTTCTTTGCCTAGCATCACCTGCGCCTGACGTCACTTCCGGTCGCATCTTCAGACGTGTCCTCAGTCCTCATCGCCTCCCGCCGGTTCGCCTCCCGCCGCATCGCCTCCCACGAGTTTCACCGCTCTGCGGCCGGGCAGACGCGCCTGCCATGGGCACCTCGTGTTCCCCCGGTTCACAGCCCGGCCGGAAGCTCCACGCTGGCTCCCGGCCTCACGACTGCTACCGGAGCATGCGCCGCCCAGACGCCTTCCCCCTCCAGCTTCCGGTCCCTCCGGCGCACGCGCCGCAAGTTGGTGCGGCGCAGCTCGGGAGAGAGGGGGGGACGGCGCCGCAGGTATGACTGACGGGGCTGTGGTCCGGGGCGCTATCCGGCGGCACCTTGCAGACGCCGGCAAGCAAACTAAGGCATTGGTTGGCCAGTTCTGGGTGGTGGCTGCAAGGGAAGGTCACGGTGTCAGGCCATCTTCCTGCCTGTGTTGCTCAGTGAGGGGGTCCGAGCGGCAGGACCAGCAGCACAGCCGCCCTGTTTGCGGGGGGCTCCGCTTCTCCGTGCGGGCTAGTCACCGGCTGGCTGCCTGGCTGTTGGCCTGCTGCCTCGTTTAACCCCCGCACTGCTGTGGAAAAAACAAAAAAAAAACAAATGAATGTTGTGCATTAATACCTGTTGCAGGCCCCGGTCAGCCCGGGCTCCTAGGCCAAATCACGCGGTTACGTGTCATATACTCATCCCCTGGGGGTCTGTGGTATTCCGTGAGGTCAGGGGTCAGGTTCCTGAACCTCTCAGGCGTCACGGCTGCCTTCAAATCGCCCAGGGTCCCGTCTTCACTGAATCACCCAGGTCAAGTCATTCCTGATACCGCCCAGGTGTCAGTTGTTCCCCGATCCGCTCAGATGTTAGGTCGTCTCTGTAACCACCTGGCGTCATATGTTCCCTGAAGCGCTCAGGTGTAATGTCTTCCCAAAAAATCACGCAGGTGTAATGTCTTCCCTGAATTGCTCAGCATAAGGTCTCCCTGAATCGCTCGGGTATGATGTCTTCCCTGAATCGCTCAGGTGTAATGTCTTCCCTGAATCGCTCAGGTGTAATGTCTTCCCTGAATCGCTCAGGTGTAATGTCTTCCCTTAATCACTCTAGTCTAATGTCTTCCCTGGATCACTCTAGTGTAATGTCTTCCCTCAATCGCTCAGGTGTAACGTCTTCCCTGGAGCACTCTAGTGTAATGTTTTCCCTGAATCACTCAGGTATAATGTCTTCCCTGAATCGCTCAGGTGTAATATCTTCCCTGAATCGCTCAGGCGTAATGTCTTCCCTGAATCGCTCAGGCGTAATGTCTTCCCTGAATCGCTCAGGCGTAATGTCTTCCCTGAATCGCTCAGGCGTAATGTCTTCCCTGAATCGCTCAGGCGTAATGTCTTCCCTGAATCGCTCAGGCGTAATGTCTTCCCTGAATCGCTCAGGCGTAATGTCTTCCCTGAATCGCTCAGGCGTAATGTCTTCCCTGAATCGCTCAGGCGTAATGTCTTCCCTGAATCGCTCAGGCGTAATGTCTTTCCTGCATCGCTCAGGTGTAATGTCTTCCCTGCATCGCTCAGGTGTAATATCTTCCCTGAATCGCTCAGGGGTAATGTCTTCCCTGAATCACCCAAGTGTCAGGTTTCCCTGAATCGCTCAGGTAGTATGTCTTCCCGGATCCCTGAATCACTCAGTGGTCATGTTTCCTCAGGTCGCAGGGGTCATGTCCCGGTTCACAGGTGTCATGTCTTCCCTGAATCATTCAGGTTGTCTTCCCTGTTTCGCTCAGGCGTCAAGTTTCTCCAGATTACAGGTGTCATTTTACCCAAGAACTGCATGTGTCATGTCTTCCCTGAATCACTCAGGGTTATGTTTTCTCCAATTCAGGTGCCGTATTCCCAAAAATCGCATGTGCCGTATTCCCAAAATCGCAGGGACCCGACCCCCGACTGACTCAGGGGTCGGGTCCCTGATTCGCTCGGGTGTTATGCCTCCCTTAGTCACTTAGGGGTAAGGTCCCCTGAATCGCTCAGGTGTGGTGGGGTTCCCTGAATCGCTCAGGTCAGTTGTTCCCATGGTGCATATTTTCCTGAACAGTCTGGTTATGTATTCCCCTGATTCACGCAGGTCAGGTTGCCTGATTCGCTCAGGCTTCTGTTTCCCGGCCTCCCAGGGAGTAGGCAGTGGCCAGGTCCAACCAGATTCAAGGGGCTGCCCGACCCTCCTAGATGTCTGTCATCTTCATGAGGGTGCATATAATTGCCTGCGTTGCTTAGGATTCCATGTCGCCTGAACCGCTCAGGAGTCAGGGCATCGCCCGATTTACGCGGGTTCCATGAATCAGCCTGTAACGCTCAGGGAGTTGTTCAGCAACGTCCGGCTGATTCCTGGTTACCCGATTCGTGTCCTGTGTCTGGATTTTTGTCTCCGCAGGTTGTTGCGTGCGGCGCGACTTCGGGCTCTGATGCTGGCTGTCCAGGATCACCCAGCAGTTGGCCATGACGCCCAGGCTGCATCCCGGTTCTCCATCGCCCCTTTCCAGTGCCACCAGATCGCACCTCTCTCCGGGTCTCGTACCGACGCAAGCTTATTTTTTCTTGTAAGCAGGGCCTCAGGCCACCGGAATGTCGATCCATCCTCAGTTATATCGTGGGGCTCCTCCATGCCCGGTCGCTCCACGGTGCCGGGTTTCAGGTAAGTTCCAGCCGAGTGGCGGCATAACGTTTCTCCGCAGCTCGGAGCCTTCCTTCATTTATCACGAGCCACCATTCCTAGGTCTTCAGCATCGCCGGAGTTGGCGGCGCTGTCCGTTGATTCGGTTAGGTTGCGATCCTTTCTATACCATGTTCATTTCTGTTCCTTCGGATTCTCAGGTTCCATGTATTTCCCGGTTAGCTCATAATGCCCATTTTTGCCCATTTTCCCAGGTCTAATTCCCGGAGTCGCGCGGGTTTACGTGTTTCCTGGATCGCTCGGGACCATGCATTCCCCTGGGTCGCTCGGGTTCATGTATTTACCTGAGTTCCTTGGGTTATGTTCCAGAATCGCCCGGGTGCATGTTCCTGGGTCGTTCGGGTCATGTGGGTGCCCAAGTCACTCAGGTTCTACAATTCCCTGAATCGCTCAGGTCAGGTATTTCCGGAATCAATCAGGTTCAGGTATTTCCCTGAATCGCTCAGGTTTTGTATGTTCCTGCCTTTCAGGTTGCCGGTATCTCCAGGTGGTATGTTTTCCTGGTTCACCCAGGTTACGTATTTTCCGGGATCACTCAGGTTTGTTTCCTGTCTTCAGGTTGGCGGTATTTCCAGGTTGTGTTTTCCTTGAGTCACTCAGGTTACATATTCCCTGAATCGCTCAGGTCTTTTCCCCACAGGTGGTTCGCGTTTGTCTGAATCGCTCAGGTCTTTTCTCCCACAGGTTGTACGCAGTTGCCTGAATCGCTTAGGATCCGAGGTATTTGCCTGGAACACTCCGGATTTCCAGCAGTATCCAGTGGCTTTCATGGCCTGTTGCCACGCACCGCCACCTGTCATTCAACACCATCAAGCTGTATTGGCCGGCATTCAACACCAGTGGATGCTCGGCGACCCCTCTGCCAAATCCATTTTCATATCAGGCCATCAAGCCATCCTCAGGGTTAGCGCGGCGGTCCAGATGCGTAGACAACCAGTGCCAGGCGAGCTTCCGCAGGTTGGCAGGTGGCCCCAGACGGTCTCCCCTTGGGGCAACCAGCAAGCATCATCACCAAGCAGCCATGTACCTAGGGTTCTATGGGCTCTAAGACCCGGGGAGTTTACCTGCAGCACGGTCAACCGAGCGACCCTCGGTCCACTTCATTCGGTCCATCCCAGCCACCGAGTCTAATCAGGCTGATCCTCCCACCGAGGTAGAGTTCTTCCCTACGGCCAACTGTTGGTGTCCCGCCAAGGCGCTCCAAGAGCTTCTGGCCTCACTCCAGTCTCCCGCGTTAGACGACCCGTTACTCCCAATTAACGGTAGGCCCCCCTTCTTCGGCCCAGTTGTCTCCAATGTCCGCACTTGACGGCAGGGTTGGGGTCCAACCCTAGCACAGCATCCGGGCGCTCCTCTCGCGTGGGGCCGCTTCCACGGCAGCCAATCATCAGGTGCCGGCACGCGTCGCCCGCGGGTGGTCGTTGGCGGTCGTCCTGCTGCGCAGGGTGCATTCACAATCCGCGAGTTGAGATTGTCAGAGCCTTTTGTTCTTGGGCTTTATGGGTTCCATGATGCTCCATAAATACATTGCTCCCTACTCCAGGCCGGTTCTCTTTGCCCACTTATCTAGGCCTTACCTCGTCACTGGCACCGGGCACACTCCAGCCAGTTGGTTCAGGGCAGTACATAGGCATGCCTACTCTGTTCCTCGATTAGCTCCTCCCACAAATAGTTAAGGCTGCGTGCAGCCTGGAATTGTGGGTGGAGCGACCTCCCCTACTTAAACCCCCTGGTCCAAGCAGGAGGGCGCCCGTGTTCTTTGCCCCTCCCTCCCATCCCCTTTTTCATTCACTCCTCCTGGGTGGCCCACTTATCTAGGCCTTACCTCGTCACTGGCACCGGGCACACTCCAGCCAGTTGGTTCAGGGCAGTACATAGGCATGCCTACTCTGTTCCTCGATTAGCTCCTCCCACAAATATATATATATATATTATATTTATATATATATATACGGTTCTCTATAGAACTGATTTTTTCGCCCCCTGGCGCCTCTGAAAACCTCTACTCTAGGTACTTATTTTGTAACTCCTGGTCCGTTTTTAAGACCAGGGAGTTCAAATTGCACCATAATCCTCTTTTTGTATTTTTTCCATTCCGGTGCTCTATATGCCACTGTTATGAGGACACTGTGAATATAACTGTTATGGGGGCACTGTGGATGTCACTGTTATGGGGGATCTGTGGATGTCACTGTTATGGGGGCGCTGTAGATGTCACTTATGGGGGCACTGTGGATGTCACTGTTATGGGGACACTGTGGATGACACTTATGTGGGATCTGTGGATGTCACTGTTATGGATCCCTCCGTTCCGCAAAAAGATAGGATATGTAGATGTCACTGTTATGGGGGTGCTCTATATGCCACTGTTATGAGGACACTGTGAATATAACTGTTATGGGGGCACTGTAATGGGGGGCCTGTGGATGTCACTGTTTTGGGGACACTGTGGATGTCACTGCTATGGGGGTGCTCTAGATGTAACTGTTATGGGGACACTGTGGATGTAACTGTTATGGCAGCTCAGTATGAGTGATAGGGATCATGCAAACTACTGTGATCGGCCCAGGAATCCATGTCTCAGTCCATGTGTCAGCCACAATTTCCAGGCCAACCTCGGTTCCCCTGACCAGATAAGAGACTGGCTGTATCATACATTACTGTCATATCGTGAGTTCGGTCGGGATAGTGCGGTCGGCCTGGGAGATGTGGCGACATGCGGACCGTGTTTCCCAGGCTGACCATGGTATTATATCACGTGCATCACACATGTTGGACCAAGTTAAACCCTTCAGCAGTCAGGACCAAAAAAGATAAAAGTAGGCCTCATGCACAGGACCGTATCTGTTCTGCTTTCTCCAAGTAGCAGATCTGCTAAATAATGATACTGTCTGTGTGAGATGAGCATTTTTTTTCCAGAGCCATTGAGTTCTATGGGTTTTAGATCTGCATTATGAGGACCAGAATAAGACATGTTCTATCTTTTGCTGTACTAATATACAGATGTGGAAAGCACACTGATGAAGTCCATATGTTTTCCGTATCTGTATGTCAGACCTGAAATCCATGGGACTGCAAAAAAAAAAAAAAAAATGCGGGTCGCACACCGACAGTATCCTTATTTAGCGGATAAATGGATACGGTAGTGTGCATAAGGGTTTAGATACACAGCTCAGCAGGCTGTATCATACAAAATGGAATTAGATACACAGCTCAGCAGGCTGTATCATAGAAGATGGATTAGATACACACTTCAGCAGGAAGTATCACACACATTAGATACAGATGTAGTATTAGATACAGATGTGTTTGGATGTGCTTGCTGATTCCAGCTGCTTATTACACTCTGTAGATGGTGAGGGAAGAGCCTGCAGATGGTCAGTGA
The DNA here is from genome assembly GCF_014858855.1 of Bufo gargarizans. NCBI lineage: Eukaryota > Metazoa > Chordata > Amphibia > Anura > Bufonidae > Bufo > Bufo gargarizans. Next base: position 45,725,182 of record NC_058081.1, on the reverse strand, counting down.
TGGGATTAGATACACAGCTCAGCAGGCTGTATCACACAGGATAGGATTAGATACACATGTGAGGGCAGAGCCTGTGGACGGTGTAAGGTGTTAAACTCTCAGGTAGGGCCGCGATGACAGATTCTCTTGCAGACCACAGGGTTAAAGCCCAAACGTTGCTTTATTTATCACACTCCGGCAATACAGACACCCCAGTTATAATTCACTGGGTAAGGTGAAGGTCCAGCACCATAAAGCATAAACCAAACCAAAATAAACACCTGCCTGTCTGGGCTCTAGCTAATACAGTGAAGATCCTAGTTCACCTATTGAACACAGGTCACACAGAGAATTCGGCTTCTCTAGCTAGCGGGGCAGCCAGCTTCCCAGACTTTCTCCAGGCCTTACTCTCTCTAGACTTACAGCCTGGACTGTGCTTTATTTCCCCTTGACGATCCCAGCTGGGTTCAGCTGGGGATCCCTCAGGCTAGGGGAAAACCTGTCCCAGAATGGGGTGGACTGGGAAGGTCCCTCTACCAAGCCTACCTTCTCCCAGTCCAATAAAATCCAGCCCATAAACTTAACAAAACTGTCTCAGCAACCTACACAATGCTGAGACCATTTTAACCTTCTGGATTTTATTTACCTGACACAGTTGAGGAAGCTGGGTGGGATATACACCCCTTCCAGGACTTTACCATACACTTTTCTGTTAACCTTACCACAACGGTCAGTTATGGGATTTAGACACTGAGGGAGAAGTAGATTCATGTCTGACTGGGTGTAGAAAGATAAACAAAGGAGTTATAGATGGAGTAGCCAGGGCCAGTACAAGGATTTTTGCCGCCCTAGGCAAGATAAAAATTGCCGCCCCCGTCCCCCTTATCAGATGATCTGCCCATATCATGAGTCATGACCAGTGGCGGATTACAATAGGGACGTTCGGGTCGGCAGCCCAGGGCCCAGCACCGCTGGGGGCCCCAACGCTGACCCAAAAGCCCACATACTGCGGCGGGGCACGGGAGCTCATAGCTCCCTGTCCCATCGTCGATCACCGCCATAGGCTTCAGGCCTTGTAGGCCTTAGGCCTATGCGGTAGTGAAATCCCGGCGCAGGCGTGCGTGATGACGTCATCGCGCGCCTGTGCCGGGACGCAGCACTGTGACTCGCCTGACTAATCCCGCCAGCGCCTGGCCCTGGACATAGGTGAGTATTTATCTTTTCATTTTTTGTTCATTTTTTATTTTTTTATTTCATGTGCCTACTTGGGGGGGGACACACAGGAGGACATATTAGGGAAGATAAATCGAGTACATGGGGGGAATGTGGGGGCTGTATGGGGCCAAATTATTATGGGAGGGAATACTATGTGGGGGAAAATTACTATATGGGGCAGTGTGGGGGAAATTGCCATGTGGGGACAGTGTGGGGGAAATTGCCATGTGGGGACAGTGTGGGGGAAATTGCCATGTGGGGACAGTGTGGGGTAATTAATATGTGGGAAAATTGCTATGTGGGGGCAAATTACTATGTGGGGTCAGTGTGGGGAAAACTATTGTGTGTGGGGAAATTATTATGAGAGGGAATACTATGTTGGGGCAAATTACTATGTGGGGGCAAATTATTATGAGGGACTACTATGTGGGGGCAAATTACTAGATGGGGCAGTGTGGGGGCAAATTGCTATGTGGGGGCAGTGTGGGGGCAAATTATTATGAGAGGGACTACTATGTGGGGGCAAATTACTAGATGGGGCAGTGTGGGGGCAAATTGCTTTGTGGGGCAGTGTGGGGGCAAATTATTATGGGAGGGACTACTATGTGGGGGGCAAATTTCTACATGGGGTAGTGTGAGGGAAACTATTGTGTGGGGGTAATTGCTATGTGGGGACAGTGTGGGGTAATTTCTATGTGGGGACAGTGTGGGGAAATTGCTATGTGGGGACAAATTACTATATGGGGCAGTGTGGGGGAAAATTACTATGTGGGGGCAGTGTGGGGGAAATTGCCATGTGGGGACAGTGTGGAGTAATTTCTATGTGGGGACAGTGTGGGGTAATTTCTATGTGGGGACAGTGTGGGGTAATTGCTATGTGGGAAAACTGCTATGTGGGGGAAAACTATTGTGTGGGGGGGAAGTGTGGGAAAATTGCCATGTGGGAACAGTGTGGGGAAATTGCTATGTGGGGGCAAATTACTATGTGCGGGCAGTGTGGTGGAAATTACTATGTGGGGGCAGTGTGGTGGAAATTACTATGTGTGGGGCAAATTACTGTGTGGGGGCAAATTACTGTGTGGGGGCAAACTACTATATGTGGGCAGTTTAGGGGAAATTACTGTGTGGGAGCAAACTACTATATGGGGGCAGTTTGGGGGGAATTACTGTGTGGGGGCAAATTACTATGGGGGGGGATTACTATGTGGGGGCAGTGTGGTGGAAATTACTATATGGGGGTGTTGTTATTGGGGAGGCACTGTAGGGGCAATTCTATTATTTCTGGGGACACTATACAGGGATTATTACCTGGAGCACAATATAGGGTGTCATTATTACTGGGGGCACTCTAGGGGACATTATAGCTGCTGTGGACACTATAGGAAAATTTGGGGTAATTTATCAAACTGGTGTAATGCAGAACTGGCTTAGGCTACTTTCACACTTGCGTTAGGAGCGGATCCGTCTGGTGTCTGCACAGACGGATCCGCTCCTATAATGCAAACGCTTGCATCCGTTCAGAACGGATCCGTTTGCATAACTGTTTATTTCAGATCTGATTTTTCACTTCGGAAAACTCAGATCCGACAGTATATTCTAAACACAGAAGCGTTCCCATGGTGATGGGGACGCTTCATGTTAGAATATACTGAGAACTGTGTACACGACTGCCCCCTGCTGCCTGGCAGATGCTGCCAGGCAGCAGGGGGCAGACCCCCCCCCCTCCTGTATTTAACTTATTGGTGGCCAGTGCGGCCCCCCCTCCCTCCCCAGTATTAAATATGACCCGTGCGGCCTCCCCCTCCCTCCCTCCCCAGTATTAAATATGACCAGTGCGGCCCCCTCCCTCTATATTTATTGGTGGCCGGCCAGTGCGGATTCCAAGTATTGTGAGCAGTGCGGCCTCCCCTCTCCCCCCCTAATTAAAATCACCCCCCCCCCCCCATCATTGGTGGCAGCGGAGAGTACCGATCGGAGTCCCAGTTTAAATCGCTGGGGCTCCGATCGGTTACCATGGCAACCAAGACGCTATTGCAGTCTTGGCTGCCATGGTTACTTGTCAATAAATACAAGCATTATACTTACCTGAAGAGCTGCGATGTCTGACCGGCCGGGAGCTCCTCCTACTGGTAAGTGAAAGGTCTGTGCGGCGCATTGCTAAAGACCTGTCACTTACCAGTAGGAGGAGCGCCCGGCCGGTCAGACATCGCAGCTCTTCAGGTAAGTATAATGCTTGTATTTATTGCTAAGTAACCATGGCAGCCAAGACTGCAATAGCGTCTTGGTTGCCATGGTAACCGATCGGAGCCCCAGCGATTTAAACTGGGACTCCGATCGGTACTCTCCGCTGCCACCAATGATGGGGGGGGGGGGGGGGTGATTTTAATTAGGGGGGGAGAGGGGAGGCCGCACTGCTCACAATACTTGGAATCCGCACTGGCCGGCCACCAATAAATATAGAGGGAGGGGGCCGCACTGGTAATATTTAATACTGGGGAGGGAGGGAGGGGGAGGCCGCACTGGTCATATTTAATACTGGGGAGGGAGGGAGGGGGAGGCCGCCGCACTGGTAATATTTAATACTGGGGAGGGAGGGGGAGGCCGCACTGGTCATATTTAATACTGGGGAGGGAGGGAGGGGGAGGCCGCCGCACTGGTAATATTTAATACTGGGGAGGGAGGGGGGCCCGCACTGGCCACCAATAAGTTAATTACAGGAGGAGGGGGGGGTCTGTACACAGTTCTCAGTATATTCTAACATGAAGCGTCCCCATCACCATGGGAACGCCTCTGTGTTTGAATATACTGTCGGATCTGAGGTTTACGATGTAACTCAAATCCGATGGTATATTCTAACATAGAGGCGTTCCCATGGTGATGGGGACGCTTCAAGTTAAAATATACCATCGGATTCGAGAAAACTCCGATCTGATAGGGACTCCTGACTTTGCATTGAAAGTCAATGGGGGACGGATCCGTTTGAAATTGCACCATATTGTGTCAACGTCAAACGGATCCGTCCCCATTGACTTGCATTGTAAGTCTGGACGGATCCGTTTGGCTCCGCACGGCCAGGCGGACACGAAAACGCTGCAAGCAGCGTTCAGGTGTCCGCCTGCTGAGCGGAGCGGAGGCCAAACGCTGCCAAACTGATGCATTCTGAGCAGATCCGCATCCACTCAGAATGCATTGGGGCTGTACGGATCCGTTCGGGGCCGCTTGTGAGAGCCTTCAAACGGAACTCACAAGCGGAGCCCCGAACGCTAGTGTGAAAGTAGCCTTAGTTGCCCATAGCAGCCAATCAGGTTCCACCTTTCATATTTGACAGCTCTTTTGGAAATCCAGTTCTACTTTACACCAGTTTGATAAATTACCCCAATTATATCTATTAGGGTCACTATTCTTTCAGCAGTATAGTTCCTGGGGCATTGGGGAGCACAACGGGCACAGTATTGGGGGTGGCAGGATGACACTGTGGGGACACCAGGATGAGGAGGTTGATGGGAAAATTTAAAAATCTAACGTGTCTGTGTTACAAACTGTAGAGACGAGATGTGGCTGCAAGAATTTGCCATGGTGGTCTGGGTCAAAGGGAGCAGAAGAGTAAAGAGAAGGTCTACATGACAGGAGATGTCACTGGATGTAAGAGGCATGTGGTGCTGTATTCTTCTCCAAGTCTTTTTTATTACAATTATATGTATTTTAAATTTAGCGACCACATTTTTCAGTTCAGGACTAGGGATGAGCGAACTCGAACTGTATAGTTCGGGTTCGTACCGAATTTTGGGGTGTCCGCGACACGGACCCGAACCCGGACATTTTCGTAAAAGTCCGGGTTCGGGTTCGGTGTTCGTCGCTTTCTTGGCGCTTTTGTGACGCTTTCTTGGCGCTTTTTGAAAGGCTGCAAAGCAGCCAATCAACAAGCGTCATACTACTTGCCCCAAGAGGCCGTCACAGCCATGCCTACTATTGGCATGGCTGTGATTGGCCAGAGCACCATGTGACCCAGCCTCTATTTAAGCTGGAGTCACATAGCGCCGCCCGTCACTCTGCTCTGATTAGCGTAGGGAGAGGTTGCGGCTGCGACAGTAGGGCGAGATTAGGCAGATTAACTTCTCCAAAGGACTTGATTATTGATCGATCTGCAGCTGAGGGTCATTGAGCTGCTGAAATTCAATTGCTCACTGTTTTTAGGCTGCCCAGACCGTTTGTCAGTCACTTTTTTCTGGGGTGATCGGCGGCCATTTTGTGTCTTGTGGTGCGCCAGCACAAGCTGCGACCAAGTGCATTTAACCCTCAATGGTGTGGTTGTTTTTTGGCTAAAGCCTACATCAGGGTGAAGCTGTCACACCAAGTGCATTTAACCAGCAATAGTCTGTTTATTTTTTGGCCATATACTACATCAGGGGCAAGCTGCGCCCATCACCAAGTGCATTTAACCCTCAGTAGTGTGGTTGGTCAAGCTGTGACACCAAGTGCATTTAACCAGCAATAGTCTGTTCATTTTTTGGCCATATACTACATCAGGGGCAAGCTGCGCCCGTCACCAAATGCATTTAACCCTCAGTAGTGTGGTTGGTCAAGCTGTCACACCAAGTGCATTTAACCAGCAATAGTCTGTTCATTTTTTGGCCATATACTACATCAGGGGCAAGCTGCGCCCGTCACCAAGTGCATTTAACCCTCAGTAGTGTGGTTGGTCAAGCTATCACACCAAGTGCATTTAACCAGCAATAGTCTGTTCATTTTTTGGCCATATACTAAATCAGGGGCAAGCTGCGCCCGTCACCAAGTGCATTTAACCCTCAGTAGTGTGGTTCGTCAAGCTGTGACACCAAGTGCATTTAACCAGCAATAGTCTGTTCATTTTTTGGCCATATCCCAGTCTAATTCTGTCACTAAATCCATACCGGTCACCCAGCGCCTAAATACTAGGCCTCAAATTTATATCCCGCTAAATCTGTCGTTACCGCTGTACTGCTGTGGCTGGGCAAGTTATTTAGTGTCCGTCAAAGCACATTTTTTGTTCAGGGTTGAAATACAATTCCCAATTTAGCAATTTCATAATTTAGTGGTTTCTGCTATATCAGAGCTATTTGAAATCTATCCCTAAAAGGGTATATAATATTCAAGGTGCACATAGGGTCATTCAGAATAACTTCACACACACGCTACTGTGCATTTCCAAGTCCAATTCTGTTAGTAAATCCATACCGGTCTCCCAGCGCCTAAATACTAGGCCTCAAATTTATATCCCGCTGAATTTGAATACAATACATTGGGCCAAATAATATTTTTGTTGTTGTGGTGAACCATAACAATGAGGAAAACATCTAGTAAGGGACGCGGACGTGGACATGGTCGTGGTGGTGTTAGTGGACCCTCTGGTGCTGGGAGAGGACGTGGCCGTTCTGCCACATCCACACGTCCTAGTGTACCAACTACCTCAGGTCCCAGTAGCCGCCAGAATTTACAGCGATATATGGTGGGGCCCAATGCCGTTCTAAGGATGGTAAGGCCTGAGCAGGTACAGGCATTAGTCAATTGGGTGGCCGACAGTGGATCCAGCACGTTCACATTATCTCCCACCCAGTCTTCTGCAGAAAGCGCACAGATGGCGCCTGAAAACCAACCCCATCAGTCTGTCACATCACCCCCATGCATACCAGGGAAACTGTCTCAGCCTCAAGTTATGCAGCAGTCTCTTATGCTGTTTGAAGACTCCGCTGGCAGGGTTTTCCAAGGGCATCCACCTAGCCCTTCCCCAGCGGTGAAAGACATAGAATGCACTGACGCACAACCACTTATGTTTCCTGATGATGAGGACATGGGAATACCACCTCAGCATGTCTCTGATGATGACGAAACACAGGTGCCAACTGCTGCGTCTTTCTGCAGTGTGCAGACTGAACAGGAGGTCAGGGATCAAGACTGGGTGGAAGACGATGCAGGGGACGATGAGGTCCAAGACCCCACATGGAATGAAGGTCGTGCCACTGACTTTCACAGTTCGGAGGAAGAGGCAGTGGTGAGACCGAGCCAACAGCGTAGCAAAAGAGGGCAGCAGTGGGCAAAAGCAGAACACCCGCCGCCAAGAGACTCCGCCTGCTACTGACCGCCGCCATCTGGGACCGAGCACCCCAAAGGCAGCTTCAAGGAGTTCCCTGGCATGGCACTTCTTCAAACAATGTGCTGACGACAAGACCCGAGTGGTTTGCACGCTGTGCCATCAGAGCCTGAAGCGAGGCATTAACGTTCTGAACCTGAGCACAACCTGCATGACCAGGCACCTGCATGCAAAGCATGAACTGCAGTGGAGTAAACACCTTAAAACCAAGGAAGTCACTCAGGCTCCCCCTGCTACCTCTTCTGCTGCTGCCGCCTCAGCCTCTTCTGCTGCTGCCGCCTCGGCCTCTTCCTCCGCCTCTGGAGGAACGTTGGCACCTGCCGCCCAGCAAACAGGGGATGTACCACCAACACCACCACCACCACCTCCGTCACCAAGCGTCTCAACCATGTCACACGGCAGCGTTCAGCTCTCCATCTCCCAAACATTTTAGAGAAAGCGTAAATTCCCACCTAGCCACCCTCGATCCCTGGCCCTGAATGCCAGCATTTCTAAACTACTGGCCTATGAAATGCTGTCATTTAGGCTGGTGGACACAGACAGCTTCAAACAGCTCATGTCGCTTGCTGTCCCACAGTATGTTGTTCCCAGCCGCCACTACTTCTCCAAGAGAGCCGTGCCTTCCCTGCACAACCAAGTATCCGATAAAATCAAGTGTGCACTGCGCAACGCCATCTGTAGCAAGGTCCACCTAACCACAGACACGTGGACCAGTAAGCACGGCCAGGGACGCTATATCTCCCTAACTGCACACTGGGTAAATGTAGTGGCAGCTGGGCCCCAGGCGGAGAGCTGTTTGGCGCACGTCCTTCCGCCGCCAAGGATCACAGGGCAACATTCTTTGCCTCCTGTTGCCACCTCCTCCTTCTCGGCTTCCTCCTCCTCTTCTTCCACCTGCTCATCCAGTCAGCCACACACCTTCACCACCAACTTCAGCACAGCCCGGGGTAAACGTCAGCAGGCCATTCTGAAACTCATATGTTTGGGGGACAGGCCCCACACCGCACAGGAGTTGTGGCGGGGTATAGAACAACAGACCGACGAGTGGTTGCTGCCGGTGAGCCTCAAGCCCGGCCTGGTGGTGTGTGATAATGGGCGAAATCTCGTTGCAGCTCTGGGACTAGCCAATTTGACGCACATCCCTTGCTTGGCGCATGTGCTGAATTTGGTGGTGCAGAAGTTCATACACAACTACCCCGACATGTCAGAGCTGCTGCATAAAGTGCGGGCCGTCTGTTCGCGCTTCCGGCGTTCACATCCTGCTGCTGCTCGCCTGTCTGCGCTACAGCGTAACTTCGGCCTTCCCGCTCACCGCCTCATATGCGACGTGCCCACCAGGTGGAACTCCACCTTGCACATGCTGGACAGACTGTGCGAGCAGCAGCAGGCCATAGTGGAGTTTCAGCTGCAGCACGCACGGGTCAGTCGCACTACAGAACAGCACCACTTCACCACCAATGACTGGGCCTCCATGCGAGACCTGTGTGCCCTGTTGCGCTGTTTCGAGTACTCCACCAACATGGCCAGTGGCGATGACGCCGTTATCAGCGTTACAATACCACTTCTATGTCTCCTTGAGAAAACACTTAGGGCGATGATGGAAGAGGAGGTGGCCCAGGAGGAGGAGGAGGAGGAAGAGGGGTCATTTTTAGCACTTTCAGGCCAGTCTCTTCGAAGTGACTCAGAGGGAGGTTTTTGGCAACAGCAGAGGCCGGGTACAAATGTGGCCAGCCAGGGCCCACTACTGGAGGACGAGGAGGACGAGGATGAGGAGGAGGTGGAGGAGGATGAAGCATGGTCACAGCGGGGTGGCACCCAACGCAGCTCGGGTCCATCACTGGTGCGTGGCTGGGGGGAAAGGCAGGACGATGACGATACGCCTCCCACAGAGGACAGCTTGTCCTTATCCCTGGGCAGCCTGGCACACATGAGCGACTACATGCTGCAGTGCCTGCGCAACGACAGCAGAGTTGCCCACATTTTAACCTGTGCGGACTACTGGGTTGCCACCCTGCTGGATCCACGCTACAAAGACAATGTGCCCACCTTACTTCCTGCACTGGAGCGTGATAGGAAGATGCGCGAGTACAAGCGCACGTTGGTAGACGCGCTACTGAGAGCATTCCCAAATGTCACAGGGGAACAAGTGGAAGCCCAAGGCCAAGGCAGAGGAGGAGCAAGAGGTCGCCAAGGCAGCTGTGTCAATGCCAGCTCCTCTGAGGGCAGGGTTAGCATGGCAGAGATGTGGAAAACTTTTGTCAACACGCCACAGCTAAC